>NW_027490751.1:0-60201 GCF_050948175.1 Xylocopa sonorina | reverse complement strand
TATATAACACTTCGCAAATCATATTATACCTTACCATGAAACATAGAAATGAGATGCGATATCGCGTTTTAAGGATCATAAGAACTCTATTGCTACGATACGTAGACATCTGCAAACGCTATTTCCTTGCAAGGAAGTGTCGCATTTACATTCATTTGATATGTAGACGAGGAATACATAACACTTCGCAAATCATATTATATCTTACCATGAAACATAGAAATGAGATGCGATATCGCGTTTTAAGAAGCATTAGAACACTATTGCTGCGATAGGTAGACATTTGCAAACGCTATTTCCTTGCAAGGAAGTGTCGCATTTTCATTCATTTGAAGTGTAGACGAGGAATAAATAACACTTCGCAAATCATATTATATCTTACCATGAAACATAGAAATGAGATGCGATATCGCGTTTTAAGAAGCATTAGAACTCTACTGCTACGATACGTAGACATCGGCAAACGCTATTTCCTAGCGAGGAAGTGTCGCATTCACATTCATTTGAAGTGTTGACGAGGAATACATAACACTCCGCAAATCATATTATATTTTACCATGAAACATAGAAATGTGATGCGATATCGCGTTTTAAGAATCATAAGAACTCTATTGTTACGATACGTAGACATCTGCAAACGCTATTTCCTTGCAAAGAAGTGTCGCATTTACATTCATTTGAAGTGTAGACGAGGAATACATAACACTTCGCAAATCATATTATATCTTACCATGAAACATAGAAATGAGATCCGATATCGCGTTTTAAGAATCACAAGAACTCTATTGCTACGATACGTAGATATCTGCAAACGCTATTTCCTTGCAAGGAAGTGTCGCATTTACATTCGTTTGAAGCGTGGACGAGGAATACATGACACTTCGCAAATCATATTATATCTTACCACGAAACATAGAAATGAGATGCGATATCGCGTTTTAAGAAGCATTAGAACTCTATTGCTACGATACCTAGACATCTGCAGACGCTACTTCCTAGCAAGGAAGTGTCGCATTTACATTCATTTGAAGGGTAGACGAGGAATACATGACACTTCGCAAATCATATAATATCTTACCATGAAACGTAGAAATGAGATGCGATATCGCGTTTTAAGAATCATAAGAACTCTATTGCTACGATACGTAGACATCTGCAAACGCTATTTCCTTGCAAGGAAGTGTCGCATTTACATTCAGTTGATGTGTAGACGAGGAATACATGACACTTCGCAAATCATATAATATCTTACCATGAAACGTAGAAATGAGATGCGATATTGCGTTTTAAGAATCATAAGAAATCTATTGCTACGATACGTAGACATCTGCAAACGCTATTTCCTAGCGAGGAAGTGTCGCATTCACATTCATTTGAAGCGTGGACAAGGAATACATGACACTTCGCAAATCATATTATATCTTACCACGAAACATAGAAATGAGATGCGATATCGCGTTTTAAGAAGCATTAGAACTCTATTGCTACGATACCTAGACATCTGCAGACGCTACTTCCTAGCATGGAAGTGTCGCATTTACATTCAGTTGATGTGTAGACGAGGAATACATGACACTTCGCAAATCATATTATATCTTACCACGAAACATAGAAATGAGATGCGATATCGCGTTTTAAGAAGCATTAGAACTCTATTGCTACGATACCTAGACATCTGCAGACGCTACTTCCTAGCAAGGAAGTGTCGCATTTACATTCAGTTGATGTGTAGACGAGGAATACATAACACTCCTCAAATCATATTATATCTTACCATGAAACATAGAAATGAGATGCGATATCGCGTTTTAAGAATCATAAGAACTCTGTTGCTACGATACGTAGACGTCTGCAAACGCTACTTCCTAGCAAGAAAGTGTCGCATTTACATTCATTTGAAGTGTAGACGACGGATATATAACACTTCGCAAATCATATTATACCTTACCATGAAACATAGAAATGAGATGCGATATCGCGTTTTAAGGATCATAAGAACTCTATTGCAACGATACGTACACATCTGCAAACGCTATTTCCTTGCAAGGAAGTGTCGCATTTACATTCAGTTGATGTGTAGACGAGGAATACATAACACTTCGCAAATCATATTATATCTTACCATGAAACATAGAAATGAGATGCGATATCGCGTTATAAGAAGCATTAGAACACTATTGCTACGATAGGTAGACATCTGCAAACGCTATTTCCTTGCAAGGAAGTGTCGCATTTTCATTCATTTGAAGTGTAGACGAGGAATAAATAACACTTCGCAAATCATATTATATCTTACCATGAAACATAGAAATGAGATGCGATATCGCGTTTTAAGAAGCATTAGAACTCTACTGCTACGATACGTAGACATCGGCAAACGCTATTTCCTAGCGAGGAAGTGTCGCATTCACATTCATTTGAAGTGTTGACGAGGAATACATAACACTCCGCAAATCATATTATATTTTACCATGAAACATAGAAATGTGATGCGATATCGCGTTTTAAGAATCATAAGAACTCTATTGTTACGATACGTAGACATCTGCAAACGCTATTTCCTTGCAAAGAAGTGTCGCATTTACATTCATTTGAAGTGTAGACGAGGAATACATAACACTTCGCAAATCATATTATATCTTACCATGAAACATAGAAATGAGATCCGATATCGCGTTTTAAGAATCACAAGAACTCTATTGCTACGATACGTAGATATCTGCAAACGCTATTTCCTTGCAAGGAAGTGTCGCATTTACATTCGTTTGAAGCGTGGACGAGGAATACATGACACTTCGCAAATCATATTATATCTTACCACGAAACATAGAAATGAGATGCGATATCGCGTTTTAAGAAGCATTAGAACTCTATTGCTACGATACCTAGACATCTGCAGACGCTACTTCCTAGCAAGGAAGTGTCGCATTTACATTCATTTGAAGGGTAGACGAGGAATACATGACACTTCGCAAATCATATAATATCTTACCATGAAACGTAGAAATGAGATGCGATATCGCGTTTTAAGAATCATAAGAACTCTATTGCTACGATACGTAGACATCTGCAAACGCTATTTCCTTGCAAGGAAGTGTCGCATTTACATTCAGTTGATGTGTAGACGAGGAATACATGACACTTCGCAAATCATATAATATCTTACCATGAAACGTAGAAATGAGATGCGATATTGCGTTTTAAGAATCATAAGAAATCTATTGCTACGATACGTAGACATCTGCAAACGCTATTTCCTAGCGAGGAAGTGTCGCATTCACATTCATTTGAAGCGTGGACAAGGAATACATGACACTTCGCAAATCATATTATATCTTACCACGAAACATAGAAATGAGATGCGATATCGCGTTTTAAGAAGCATTAGAACTCTATTGCTACGATACCTAGACATCTGCAGACGCTACTTCCTAGCATGGAAGTGTCGCATTTACATTCAGTTGATGTGTAGACGAGGAATACATGACACTTCGCAAATCATATTATATCTTACCACGAAACATAGAAATGAGATGCGATATCGCGTTTTAAGAAGCATTAGAACTCTATTGCTACGATACCTAGACATCTGCAGACGCTACTTCCTAGCAAGGAAGTGTCGCATTTACATTCAGTTGATGTGTAGACGAGGAATACATAACACTCCTCAAATCATATTATATCTTACCATGAAACATAGAAATGAGATGCGATATCGCGTTTTAAGAATCATAAGAACTCTGTTGCTACGATACGTAGACGTCTGCAAACGCTACTTCCTAGCAAGAAAGTGTCGCATTTACATTCATTTGAAGTGTAGACGACGGATATATAACACTTCGCAAATCATATTATACCTTACCATGAAACATAGAAATGAGATGCGATATCGCGTTTTAAGGATCATAAGAACTCTATTGCAACGATACGTACACATCTGCAAACGCTATTTCCTTGCAAGGAAGTGTCGCATTTACATTCAGTTGATGTGTAGACGAGGAATACATAACACTTCGCAAATCATATTATATCTTACCATGAAACATAGAAATGAGATGCGATATCGCGTTATAAGAAGCATTAGAACACTATTGCTACGATAGGTAGACATCTGCAAACGCTATTTCCTTCCAAGGAAGTGTCGCATTTACATTCATTTGAAGTGTAGACGAGGAATAAATAACACTTCGCGAATCATATTATATCTTACCATGAAACATAGAAATGAGATGCGATATCGCGATTAAGAAGCATTAGAACTCTATTGCTACGATACCTAGACATCTGCAGACGCTACTTCCTAGCAAGGAAGTGTCGCATTTACATTCAGTTGATGTGTAGACGAGGAATACATAACACTTCGCAAATCATATTATATCTTACCATGAAACATAGAAATGAGATGCGATATCGCGTTATAAGAAGCATTAGAACACTATTGCTACGATAGGTAGACATTTGCAAACGCTATTTCCTTGCAAGGAAGTGTCGCATTTACATTCATTTGAAGTGTAGACGAGGAATACATGACACTTCGCAAATCATATTATATCTTACCATGATACATAGAAATGAGATGCGATATCGCGTTTTAAGAAGCATTAGAACACTATTGCTACGATAGGTAGACATTTGCAAACGCTATTTCCTTGCAAGGAAGTGTCGCATTTACATTCATTTGAAGTGTAGACGAGGAATACATGACACTTCGCAAATCATATTATACCTTACCATGAAACATAGAAATGAGATGCGATATCGCGTTTTAAGGATCATAAGAACTCTATTGCTACGATACGTAGACATCTGCAAACGCTATTTCCTTGCAAGGAAGTGTCGCATTTACATTCATTTGATATGTAGACGAGGAATACATAACACTTCGCAAATCATATTATATCTTACCATGAAACATAGAAATGAGATGCGATATCGCGTTTTAAGAAGCATTAGAACACTATTGCTGCGATAGGTAGACATTTGCAAACGCTATTTCCTTGCAAGGAAGTGTCGCATTTTCATTCATTTGAAGTGTAGACGAGGAATAAATAACACTTCGCAAATCATATTATATCTTACCATGAAACATAGAAATGAGATGCGATATCGCGTTTTAAGAAGCATTAGAAATCTACTGCTACGATACGTAGACATCTGCAAACGCTATTTCCTAGCGAGGAAGTGTCGCATTCACATTCATTTGAAGTGTAGACGAGGAATACATAACACTCCGCAAATCATATTATATTTTACCATGAAACATAGAAATGTGATGCGATATCGCGTTTTAAGAATCATAAGAACTCTATTGTTACGATACGTAGACATCTGCAAACGCTATTTCCTTGCAAGGAAGTGTCGCATTTACATTCATTTGAAGCGTGGACAAGGAATACATGACACTTCGCAAATCATATTATATCTTACCACGAAACATAGAAATGAGATGCGATATCGCGTTTTAAGAAGCATTAGAACTCTATTGCTACGATACCTAGACATCTGCAGACGCTACTTCCTAGCATGGAAGTGTCGCATTTACATTCAGTTGATGTGTAGACGAGGAATACATGACACTTCGCAAATCATATTATATCTTACCACGAAACATAGAAATGAGATGCGATATCGCGTTTTAAGAAGCATTAGAACTCTATTGCTACGATACCTAGACATCTGCAGACGCTACTTCCTAGCAAGGAAGTGTCGCATTTACATTCAGTTGATGTGTAGACGAGGAATACATAACACTTCGCAAATCATATTATATCTTACCATGAAACATAGAAATGAGATGCGATATCGCGTTATAAGAAGCATTAGAACACTATTGCTACGATAGGTAGACATCTGCAAACGCTATTTCCTTCCAAGGAAGTGTCGCATTTACATTCATTTGAAGCGTGGACGAGGAATACATGACACTTCGCGAATCATATTATATCTTACCACGAAGCATAGAAATGTGATGCGATATCGCGTTTAAGAAGCATTAGAACTCTATTGCTACGATACCTAGACATATGCAGACGCTACTTCCTAGCAAGAAAGTGTCGCATTTACATTCATTTGAAGTGTAGACAACGGATATATAAACACTTCGCAAATCATATTATACCTTACCATGAAACATAGAAATGAGATGCGATATCGCGTTTTAAGGATCATAAGAACTCTATTGCTACGATACGTAGACATCTGCAAACGCTATTTCCTTGCAAGGAAGTGTCGCATTTACATTCATTTGAAGCGTGGACGAGGAATACATGACACTTCGCGAATCATATTATATCTTACCACGAAACATAGAAATGTGATGCGATATCGCGTTTTAAGAAGCATTAGAACTCTATTGCTACGATACCTAGACATATGCAGACGCTACTTCCTAGCAAGGAAGTGTCGCATTTACATTCAGTTGATGTGTAGACGAGGAATACATAACACTCCTCAAATCATATTATATCTTACCATGAAACATAGAAATGAGATGCGATATCGCGTTTTAAGAAGCATTAGAACTCTATTGCTACGATACCTAGACATCTGCAGACGCTTCTTCCTAGCATGGAAGTGTCGCATTTACATTCAGTTGATGTGTAGACGAGGAATACATGACACTTCGCAAATCATATTATATCTTACCATGAAACATAGAAATGAGATGCGATATAGCGTTTTAAGAATCATAAGAACTCTGTTGCTACGATACGTAGACATCTGCAAACGCTACTTCCTAGCAAGAAAGTGTCGCATTTACATTCATTTGAAGAGTAGACGACGGATATATAACACTTCGCAAATCATATTATACCTTACCATGAAACATAGAAATGAGATGCGATATCGCGTTTTAAGGATCATAAGAACTCTATTGCTACGATACGTAGACATCTGCAAACGCTATTTCCTTGCAAGGAAGTGTCGCATTTACATTCATTTGATATGTAGACGAGGAATACATAACACTTCGCAAATCATATTATATCTTACCATGAAACATAGAAATGAGATGCGATATCGCGTTTTAAGAAGCATTAGAACACTATTGCTGCGATACGTAGACATCGGCAAACGCTATTTCCTAGCGAGGAAGTGTCGCATTCACATTCATTGAAGTGTTGACGAGGAATACATGACACTTCGCAAATCATATTATATCTTACCACGAAACATAGAAATGAGATGCGATATCGCGTTTTAAGAAGCATTAGAACTCTATTGCTACGATACCTAGACATCTGCAGACGCTACTTCCTAGCAAGGAACTGTCGCATTTACATTCATTTGAAGGGTAGACGAGGAATACATGACACTTCGCAAATCATATTATATCTTACCATGAAACGTAGAAATGAGATGCGATATCGCGTTTTAAGAATCATAAGAACTCTATTGCTACGATACGTAGATCTCTGCAAACGCTATTTCCTTGCAAGGAAGTGTCGCATTTACATTCATTTGAAGCGTGGACAAGGAATACATGACACTTCGCAAATCATATTATATCTTACCACGAAACATAGAAATGAGATGCGATATCGCGTTTTAAGAAGCATTAGAACTCTATTGCTACGATACGTAGACATCTGCAAACGCTATTTCCTTCCAAGGAAGTGTCGCATTTACATTCATTTGAAGCGTGGACAAGGAATACATGACACTTCGCGAATCATATTATATCTTACCACGAAACATAGAAATGTGATGCGATATCGCGTTTTAAGAAGCATTAGAACTCTATTGCTACGATACCTTGACATATGCAGACGCTACTTCTAGCAAGGAAGTGTCGCATTTACATTCAGTTGATGTGTAGACGAGGAATACATAACACTCCTCAAATCATATTATATCTTACCATGAAACATAGAAATGAGATGCGATATCGCGTTTTAAGAATCACAGGAACTCTATTGCTACGATACGTAGACATCTGCAAACGCTATTTCCTTGCAAGGAAGTGTCGCATTTACATTCATTTGAAGCGTGGACAAGGAATACATGACACTTCGCAAATCATATTATATCTTACCACGAAACATAGAAATGAGATGCGATATCGCGTTTTAAGAAGCATTAGAACTCTATTGCTACGATACCTAGACATCTGCAGACGCTACTTCCTAGCAAGGAAGTGTCGCATTTACATTCAGTTGATGTGTAGACGAGGAATACATAACACTCCTCAAATCATATTATATCTTACCATGAAACATAGAAATGAGATGCGATATCGCGTTTTAAGAATCATAAGAACTCTGTTGCTACGATACGTAGACATCTGCAAACGCTACTTCCTAGCAAGAAAGTGTCGCATTTACATTCATTTGAAGTGTAGACGACGGATATATAACACTTCGCAAATCATATTATACCTTACCATGAAACATAGAAATGAGATGCGATATCGCGTTTTAAGGATCATAAGAACTCTATTGCAACGATACGTACACATCTGCAAACGCTATTTCCTTGCAAGGAAGTGTCGCATTTACATTCATTTGATATGTAGACGAGGAATACATAACACTTCGCAAATCATATTATATCTTACCATGAAACATAGAAATGAGATGCGATATCGCGTTTTAAGAAGCATTAGAACACTATTGCTACGATAGGTAGACATTTGCAAACGCTATTTCCTTGCAAGGAAGTGTCGCATTTTCATTCATTTGAAGTGTAGACGAGGAATAAATAACACTTCGCAAATCATATTATATCTTACCATGAAACATAGAAATGAGATGCGATATCGCGATTTAAGAAGCATTAGAACTCTATTGCTACGATACCTAGACATCTGCAGACGCTACTTCCTAGCAAGGAAGTGTCGCATTTACATTCAGTTGATGTGTAGACGAGGAATACATAACACTTCGCAAATCATATTATATCTTACCATGAAACATAGAAATGAGATGCGATATCGCGTTATAAGAAGCATTAGAACACTATTGCTACGATAGGTAGACATTTGCAAACGCTATTTCCTTGCAAGGAAGTGTCGCATTTACATTCATTTGAAGTGTAGACGAGGAATACATGACACTTCGCAAATCATATTATATCTTACCATGATACATAGAAATGAGATGCGATATCGCGTTTTAAGAAGCATTAGAACACTATTGCTACGATAGGTAGACATTTGCAAACGCTATTTCCTTGCAAGGAAGTGTCGCATTTACATTCATTTGAAGCGTGGACAAGGAAATACATGACACTTCGCAAATCATATTATATCTTACCACGAAACATAGAAATGAGATGCGATATCGCGTTTTAAGAAGCATTAGAACTCTATTGCTACGATACCTAGACATCTGCAGACGCTACTTCCTAGCATGGAAGTGTCGCATTTACATTCAGTTGATGTGTAGACGAGGAATACATGACACTTCGCAAATCATATTATATCTTACCACGAAACATAGAAATGAGATGCGATATCGCGTTTTAAGAAGCATTAGAACTCTATTGCTACGATACCTAGACATCTGCAGACGCTACTTCCTAGCAAGGAAGTGTCGCATTTACATTCAGTTGATGTGTAGACGAGGAATACATAACACTTCGCAAATCATATTATATCTTATCATGAAACATAGAAATGAGATGCGATATCGCGTTA
Organism: Xylocopa sonorina; assembly: GCF_050948175.1. Lineage (NCBI taxonomy): Eukaryota > Metazoa > Arthropoda > Insecta > Hymenoptera > Apidae > Xylocopa > Xylocopa sonorina. The sequence continues at coordinate 50,564 of NW_027490751.1, read as the reverse complement.
TAAGAAGCATTAGAACACTACTGCTACGATAGGTAGACATTTGCAAACGCTATTTCCTTGCAAGGAAGTGTCGCATTTACATTCATTTGAAGTGTAGACGAGGAATACATGACACTTCGCAAATCATATTATATCTTACCATGACACATAGAAATGAGATGCGATATCGCGTTTTAAGAAGCATTAGAACACTATTGCTACGATAGGTAGACATTTGCAAACGCTATTTCCTTGCAAGGAAGTGTCGCATTTACATTCATTTGAAGTGTAGACGAGGAATACATGACACTTCGCAAATCATATTATACCTTACCATGAAACATAGAAATGAGATGCGATATCGCGTTTTAAGGATCATAAGAACTCTAGTGCTACGATACGTAGACATCTGCAAACGCTATTTCCTTGCAAGGAAGTGTCGCGTTTACATTCATTTGATATGTAGACGAGGAATACATAACACTTCGCAAATCATATTATATCTTACCATGAAACATAGAAAATGAGATGCGATATCGCGTTTTAAGAAGCATTAGAACACTATTGCTGCGATAGGTAGACATTTGCAAACGCTATTTCCTTGCAAGGAAGTGTCGCATTTTCATTCATTTGAAGTGTAGACGAGGAATAAATAACACTTCGCAAATCATATTATATCTTACCATGAAACATAGAAATGAGATGCGATATCGCGTTTTAAGAAGCATTAGAAATCTACCTGCTACGATACGTAGACATCTGCAAACGCTATTTCCTAGCGAGGAAGTGTCGCATTCACATTCATTAGAAGTGTAGACGAGGAATACATAACACTACGCAAATCATATTATATTTTACCATGAAACATAGAAATGTGATGCGATATCGCATTTTAAGAATCATAAGAACTCTATTGTTACGATACGTAGACATCTGCAAACGCTATTTCCTTGCAAGGAAGTGTCGCATTTACATTCATTTGAAGCGTGGACAAGGAATACATGACACTCCGCAAATCATATTATATCTTACCACGAAACATAGAAATGAGATGCGATATCGCGTTTTAAGAAGCATTAGAACTCTATTGCTACGATACCTAGACATCTGCAGACGCTACTTCCTAGCATGGAAGTGTCGCATTTACATTCAGTTGATGTGTAGACGAGGAATACATGACACTTCGCAAATCATATTATATCTTACCACGAAACATAGAAATGAGATGCGATATCGCGTTTTAAGAAGCATTAGAACTCTATTGCTACGATACCTAGACATCTGCAGACGCTATTTCCTTGCAAGGAAGTGTCGCATTTACATTCATTTGAAGTGTAGACGAGGAATACATGACACTTCGCAAATCATATTATACCTTACCATGATACATAGAAATGAGATGCAATATCTCGTTTTAAGAAGCATTAGAACTCTATTGCTACGATACGTAGACATCTGCAAACGCTATTTCCTTGCAAGGAAGTGTCGCATTTACATTCGTTTGAAGTGTAGACGAGGAATACATAACACTTCGCAATCATATTATATCTTACCATGAAATATAGAAATAAGATCCGATATCGCGTTTTAAGAATCATAAGAACTCTTTTGCGACGATACGTAGACATCTGCAAACGCTATTTCCTTGCAGGGAAGTTTCGCATTTACATTCATTTGAAGTGTAGACGAGGAGTACATGACACTTCGCAAATCACATTATATCTTACCACGAAACATAGAAATGAGATGCGATATCGCGTTTTAAGAAGCATTAGAACTCTATTGCTACGATACCTAGACATCTGCAGACGCTACTTCCTAGCATGGAAGTGTCGCATTTACATTCAGTTGATGTGTAGACGAGGAATACATGACACTTCGCAAATCATATTATATCTTACCACGAAACATAGAAATGAGATGCGATATCGCGTTTTAAGAAGCATTAGAACTCTATTGCTACGATACCTAGACATCTGCAGACGCTACTTCCTAGCAAGGAAGTGTCGCATTTACATTCAGTTGATGTGTAGACGAGGAATACATAACACTTCGCAAATCATATATATCTTACCATGAAACATAGAAATGAGATGCGATATCGCGTTATAAGAAGCATTAGAACACTATTGCTACGATAGGTAGACATTTGCAAACGCTATTTCCTTGCAAGGAAGTGTCGCATTTACATTCATTTGAAGTGTAGACGAGGAATACATGACACTTCGCAAATCATATTATATCTTACCATGATACATAGAAATGAGATGCGATATCGCGTTTTAAGAAGCATTAGAACACTATTGCTACGATAGGTAGACATTTGCAAACGCTATTTCCTTGCAAGGAAGTGTCGCATTTACATTCATTTGAAGTGTAGACGAGGAATACATGACACTTCGCAAATCATATTATACCTTACCATGATACATAGAAATGAGATGCAATATCTCGTTTTAAGAAGCATTAGAACTCTATTGCTACGATACGTAGACATCTGCAAACGCTATTTCCTTGCAAGGAAGTGTCGCATTTACATTCGTTTGAAGTGTAGACGAGGAATACATAACACTTCGCAAATCATATTATATCTTACCATGAAATATAGAAATAAGATCCGATATCGCGTTTTAAGAATCATAAGAACCCTTTTGCGACGATACGTAGACATCTGCAAACGCTATTTCCTTGCAAGGAAGTGTCGCATTTACATTCGTTTGAAGTGTAGACGAGGAATATAAAACACATCGCAAATCATATTATATCTTACCATGAAACATAGAAATGAGATGCGATATCGCGTTTTAAGAAGCATTAGAACTCTATTGCTACGATACGTAGACATCTGCAAACGCTATTTCCTTCCAAGGAAGTGTCGCATTTACATTCATTTGAATCGTGGACGAGGAATACATGACACTTCGCGAATCATATTATATCTTACCACGAAACATAGAAATGTGATGCGATATCGCGTTTTAAGAAGCATTAGAACTCTATTGCTACGATACCTAGACATATGCAGACGCTATTTCCTTGCAAGGATGTGTCGCATTTTCATTTATTTGAAGTGTAGACGAGGAATAAATAACACTTCGCAAATCATATTATATCTTACCATGAAACATAGAAATGAGAAGCGATATCGCGTTTTAAGAAGCATTAGAACTCTACTGCTACGATACGTAGACATCTGCAAACGCTATTTCCTAGCGAGGAAGTGTCGCATTCACATTCATTTGAAGCGTGGACGAGGAATACATGACACTTCGCAAATCATATTATATCTTACCACGAAACATAGAAATGAGATGTGATATCGCGTTTTAAGAAGCATTAGAACTCTATTGCTACGATACCTAGACATCTGTAGACGCTACTTCCTAGCAAGGAAGTGTCGCATTTACATTCATTTGAAGGGTAGACGAGGAATACATGACACTTCGCAAATCATATAATATCTTACCATGAAACGTAGAAATGAGATGCGATATTGCGTTTTAAGAATCATAAGAACTCTATTGCTACGATACGTAGACATCTGCAAACGCTATTTCCTAGCGAGGAAGTGTCGCATTCACATTCATTTGAAGTGTAGACGAGGAATACATAACACTTCGCAAATCATATTATATCTTACCATGAAACATAGAAATGAGATCCGATATCGCGTTTTAAGAATCACAAGAACTCTATTGCTACGATACGTAGACATCTGCAAACGCTATTTCCTTGCAAGGAAGTGTCGCATTTACATTCATTTGATATGTAGACGAGGAGTACATAACACTTCGCAAATCATATTATATCTTACCATGAAACATAGAAATGAGATGCGATATCGCGTTTTAAGAAGCATTAGAACACTATTGCTACGATAGGTAGACATTTGCAAACGCTATTTCCTTGCAAGGAAGTGTCGCATTTTCATTCATTTGAAGTGTAGACGAGGAATAAATAACACTTCGCAAATCATATTATATCTTACCATGAAACATAGAAATGAGATGCGATATCGCGTTTTAAGAAGCATTAGAACTCTACTGCTACGATACGTAGACATCTGCAAACGCTATTTCCTAGCGAGGAAGTGTCGCATTCACATTCATTTGAAGCGTGGACGAGGAATACATGACACTTCGCAAATCATATTATATCTTACCACGAAACATAGAAATGAGATGTGATATCGCGTTTTAAGAAGCATTAGAACTCTATTGCTACGATACCTAGACATCTGTAGAAGCTACTTCCTAGCAAGGAAGTGTCGCATTTACATTCATTTGAAGGGTAGACGAGGAATACATGACACTTCGCAAATCATATAATATCTTACCATGAAACGTAGAAATGAGATGCGATATTGCGTTTTAAGAATCATAAGAACTCTATTGCTACGATACGTAGACATCTGCAAACGCTATTTCCTAGCGAGGAAGTGTCGCATTCACATTCATTTGAAGTGTAGACGAGGAATACATAACACTTCGCAAATCATATTATATCTTACCATGAAACATTGAAATGAGATCCGATATCGCGTTTTAAGAATCACAAGAACTCTATTGCTACGATACGTAGACATCTGCAGACGCTATTTCCTTGCAAGGAAGTGTCGCATTTACATTCATTTGAAGCGTGGACAAGGAATACGTGACACTTCGCAAATCATATTATATCTTACCACGAAACATAGAAATGAGATGCGATATCGCGTTTTAAGAAGCATTAGAACTCTATTGCTACGATACCTAGACATCTGCAGACGCTACTTCCTAGCATGGAAGTGTCGCATTTACATTCAGTTGATGTGTAGACGAGGAATACATGACACTTCGCAAATCATATTATATCTTACCACGAAACATAGAAATGAGATGCGATATCGCGTTTTAAGAAGCATTAGAACTCTATTGCTACGATACCTAGACATCTGCAAACGCTATTTCCTAGCGAGGAAGTGTCGCATTCACATTCATTTGAAGCGTGGACGAGGAATACATGACACTTCGCAAATCATATTATATCTTACCACGAAACATAGAAATGAGATGTGATATCGCGTTTTAAGAAGCATTAGAACTCTATTGCTACGATACCTAGACATCTGTAGACGCTACTTCCTAGCAAGGAAGTGTCGCATTTACATTCATTTGAAGGGTAGACGAGGAATACATGACACTGCGCAAATCATATAATATCTTACCATGAAACGTAGAAATGAGATGCGATATTGCGTTTTAAGAATCATAAGAACTCTATTGCTACGATACGTAGACATCTGCAAACGCTATTTCCTAGCGAGCAAGTGTCGCATTCACATTCATTTGAAGTGTAGACGAGGAATACATAACACTTCGCAAATCATATTATATCTTACCATGAAACATAGAAATGAGATCCGATATCGCGTTTTAAGAATCACAAGAACTCTATTGCTACGATACGTAGACATCTGCAAACGCTATTTCCTTGCAAGGAAGTGTCGCATTTACATTCATTTGATATGTAGACGAGGAGTACATAACACTTCGCAAATCATATTATATCTTACCATGAAACATAGAAATGAGATGCGATATCGCGTTTTAAGAAGCATTAGAACTCTACTGCTACGATACGCAGACATCTGCAAACGCTATTTCCTTGCAAGGAAGTGTCGCATTTACATTCATTTGAAGCGTGGACGAGGAATACATGACACTTCGCAAATCATATTATATCTTACCATGAAACATAGAAATGAGATGCGATATCGCGTTTTAAGAAGCATTAGAACTCTATTGCTACGATACGTAGACATCAGCAAACGCTATTTCCTTGCAAGGAAGTGTCGCATTTACATTCATTTGAAGCGTGGACGAGGAAGACATGACACTTCGCAAATCATATTATATCTTACCACGAAACATGGAAATGTGATGCGATATCGCGTTTTAAGAAGCATTAGAACTCTATTGCTACGATACCTAGACATCTGCAGACGCTACTTCCTAGCAAGAAAGTGTCGCATTTACATACATTTGATATGTAGACGAGGAATACATAACACTTCGCAAATCATATTATATCTTACCATGAAACATAGAAATGAGATCCGATATCGCGTTTTAAGTATCATAAGAACTCTATTGCTACGATACGTAGACATCAGCAAACGCTATTTCCTTGCAAGGAAGTGTCGCATTTACATTCATTTGAAGTGTAGACGAGGAATACATAACACTCCTCAAGTCATATTATATCTTACCATGAAACATAGAAATGAGATGCGATATCGCGTTTTAAGAATCATAAGAACTCTGTTGCTACGATACGTAGACATCTGCAAACGCTATTTCCTTGCAAAGAAGTGTCGCATTTACATTCATTTGAAGTGTAGACGAGGAATACATAACACTTCGCAAATCATATTATATCTTACCATGAAACATAGAAATGAGATCCGATATCGCGTTTTAAGAATCATAAGAACTCTATTGCTACGATACGTAGACATCTGCAAACGCTATTTCCTTGCAAGGAAGTGTCGCATTTACATTCATTTGAAGCGTGGACGAGGAAGACATGACACTTCGCAAATCATATTATATCTTACCACGAAACAAAGAAATGTGATGCGATATCGCGTTTTAAGAAGCATTAGAACTCTATTGCTACGATACCTAGACATCTGCAGACGCTACTTCCTAGCAAGAAAGTGTCGCATTTACATTCATTTGAAGTGTAGACGGCGGATATATAACACTTCGCAAATCATATTATACCTTACCATGAAACATAGAAATGAGATGCGATATCGCGTTTTAAGGATCATAAGAACTCTATTGCTACGATACGTAGACATCTGCAAACGCTGTTTCCTTGCAAGGAAGTGTCGCATTTACATACATTTGATATGTAGACGAGGAATACATAACACTTCGCAAATCATATTATATCTTACCATGAAACATAGAAATGAGATGCGATATCGCGTTTTAAGAAGCATTAGAACACTATTGCTACGATAGGTAGACATCTGCAAACGCTATTTCCTTGCAAGGAAGTGTCGCATTTACATTCATTTGAAGCGTGGACGAGGAAGACATGACACTTCGCAAATCATATTATATCTTACCACGAAACATAGAAATGTGATGCGATATCGCGTTTTAAGAAGCATAGAACTCTATTGCTACGATACCTAGACATCTGCAGACGCTACTTCCTAGCAAGAAAGTGTCGCATTTACATTCATTTGAAGTGTAGACGGCGGATATATAACACTTCGCAAATCATATTATACCTTACCATGAAACATAGAAATGAGATGCGATATCGCGTTTTAAGGATCATAAGAACTCTATTGCTACGATACGTAGACATCTGCAAACGCTATTTCCTTGCAAGGAAGTGTCGCATTTACATACATTTGATATGTAGACGAGGAATACATAACACTTCGCAAATCATATTATATCTTACCACGAAACATAGAAATGTGATGCGATATCGCGTTTTAAGAAGCATTAGAACTCTATTGCTACGATACCTAGACATCTGCAGACGCTACTTCCTAACAAGAAAGTGTCGCATTTACATTCATTTGAAGTGTAGACGGCGGATATATAACACTTCGCAAATCATATTATACCTTACCATGAAACATAGAAATGAGATGCGATATCGCGTTTTATGGATCATAAGAACTCTATTGCTACGATACGTAGACATCTGCAAACGCTATTTCCTTGCAAGGAAGTGTCGCATTTACATACATTTGATATGTAGACGGGGAATACATAACACTTCGCAAATCATATTATATCTTACCATGAAACATAGAAATGAGATGCGATATCGCGTTTTAAGAAGCATTAGAACTCTATTGCTACGATACCTAGACATATGCAGACGCTACTTCCTAGCAAGGAAGTGTCGCATTTACATTCATTTGAAGTGTAGACGGCGGATATATAACACTTCGCAAATCATATTATACCTTACCATGAAACATAGAAATGAGATGCGATATCGCGTTTTAAGGATCATAAGAACTCTATTGCTACGATACGTAGACATCTGCAAACGCTATTCCCTTGCAAGGAAGTGTCGCATTTACATACATTTGATATGTAGACGAGGGAATACATAACACTTCGCAAATCATATTATATCTTACCACGAAACATAGAAATGTGATGCGATATCGCGTTTTAAGAAGCATTAGAACTCTACTGCTACGATACGCAGACATCTGCAAACGCTATTTCCTTGCAAGGAAGTGTCGCATTTACATTCATTTGAAGCGTGGACGAGGAAGACATGACACTTCGCAAATCATATTATATCTTACCACGAAACATAGAAATGAGATCGCGATATCGCGTTTTAAGAAGCATTAGAACTCTATTGCTACGATACCTAGACATATGCAGACGCTACTTCCTAGCAAGGAAGTGTCGCATTTACATTCAGTTGATGTGTAGACGAGGAATACATAACACTCCTCAAATCATATTATATCTTACCATGAAACATAGAAATGAGATGCGATATCGCGTTTTAAGAATCACAGGAACTCTATTGCTACGATACGTAGACATCTGCAAACGCTATTTCCTTGCAGGGAAGTGTCGCATTTACATTCATTTGAAGCGTGGACAAGGAATACATGACACTTCGCAATTCATATTATATCTTACCACGAAACATAGAAATGAGATGCGATATCGCGTTTTAAGAAGCATTAGAACTCTATTGCTACGATACCTAGACATCTGCAGACGCTACTTCCTAGCATGGAAGTGTCGCATTTACATTCAGTTGATGTGTAGACGGCGGATATATAACACTTCGCAAATCATATTATACCTTACCATGAAACATAGAAATGAGATGCGATATCGCGTTTTAAGGATCATAAGAACTCTATTGCTACGATACGTAGACATCTGCAAACGCTATTTCCTAGCGAGGAAGTGTCGCATTCACATTCATTTGAAGCGTGGACGAGGAATACATGACACTTCGCAAATCATATTATATCTTACCACGAAACATAGAAATGAGATGTGATATCGCGTTTTAAGAAGCATTAGAACTCTATTGCTACGATACCTAGACATCTGTAGACGCTACTTCCTAGCAAGGAAGTGTCGCATTTACATTCATTTGAAGGGTAGACGAGGAATACATGACACTGCGCAAATCATATAATATCTTACCATGAAACGTAGAAATGAGATGCGATATTGCGTTTTAAGAATCATAAGAACTCTATTGCTACGATACGTAGACATCTGCAAACGCTATTTCCTAGCGAGCAAGTGTCGCATTCACATTCATTTGAAGTGTAGACGAGGAATACATAACACTTCGCAAATCATATTATATCTTACCATGAAACATAGAAATGAGATCCGATATCGCGTTTTAAGAATCACAAGAACTCTATTGCTACGATACGTAGACATCTGCAAACGCTATTTCCTTGCAAGGAAGTGTCGCATTTACATTCATTTGATATGTAGACGAGGAGTACATAACACTTCGCAAATCATATTATATCTTACCATGAAACATAGAAATGAGATGCGATATCGCGTTTTAAGAAGCATTAGAACTCTACTGCTACGATACGCAGACATCTGCAAACGCTATTTCCTTGCAAGGAAGTGTCGCATTTACATTCATTTGAAGCGTGGACGAGGAATACATGACACTTCGCAAATCATATTATATCTTACCATGAAACATAGAAATGAGATGCGATATCGCGTTTTAAGAAGCATTAGAACTCTATTGCTACGATACGTAGACATCAGCAAACGCTATTTCCTTGCAAGGAAGTGTCGCATTTACATTCATTTGAAGCGTGGACGAGGAAGACATGACACTTCGCAAATCATATTATATCTTACCACGAAACATGGAAATGTGATGCGATATCGCGTTTTAAGAAGCATTAGAACTCTATTGCTACGATACCTAGACATCTGCAGACGCTACTTCCTAGCAAGAAAGTGTCGCATTTACATACATTTGATATGTAGACGAGGAATACATAACACTTCGCAAATCATATTATATCTTACCATGAAACATAGAAATGAGATCCGATATCGCGTTTTAAGTATCATAAGAACTCTATTGCTACGATACGTAGACATCAGCAAACGCTATTTCCTTGCAAGGAAGTGTCGCATTTACATTCATTTGAAGTGTAGACGAGGAATACATAACACTCCTCAAGTCATATTATATCTTACCATGAAACATAGAAATGAGATGCGATATCGCGTTTTAAGAATCATAAGAACTCTGTTGCTACGATACGTAGACATCTGCAAACGCTATTTCCTTGCAAAGAAGTGTCGCATTTACATTCATTTGAAGTGTAGACGAGGAATACATAACACTTCGCAAATCATATTATATCTTACCATGAAACATAGAAATGAGATCCGATATCGCGTTTTAAGAATCATAAGAACTCTATTGCTACGATACGTAGACATCTGCAAACGCTATTTCCTTGCAAGGAAGTGTCGCATTTACATTCATTTGAAGCGTGGACGAGGAAGACATGACACTTCGCAAATCATATTATATCTTACCACGAACAAAGAAATGTGATGCGATATCGCGTTTTTAAGAAGCATTAGAACTCTATTGCTACGATACCTAGACATCTGCAGACGCTACTTCCTAGCAAGAAAGTGTCGCATTTACATTCATTTGAAGTGTAGACGGCGGATATATAACACTTCGCAAATCATATTATACCTTACCATGAAACATAGAAATGAGATGCGATATCGCGTTTTAAGGATCATAAGAACTCTATTGCTACGATACGTAGACATCTGCAAACGCTGTTTCCTTGCAAGGAAGTGTCGCATTTACATACATTTGATATGTAGACGAGGAATACATAACACTTCGCAAATCATATTATATCTTACCATGAAACATAGAAATGAGATGCGATATCGCGTTTTAAGAAGCATTAGAACACTATTGCTACGATAGGTAGACATCTGCAAACGCTATTTCCTTGCAAGGAAGTGTCGCATTTACATTCATTTGAAGCGTGGACGAGGAAGACATGACACTTCGCAAATCATATTATATCTTACCACGAAACATAGAAATGTGATGCGATATCGCGTTTTAAGAAGCATTAGAACTCTATTGCTACGATACCTAGACATCTGCAGACGCTACTTCCTAGCAAGAAAGTGTCGCATTTACATTCATTTGAAGTGTAGACGGCGGATATATAACACTTCGCAAATCATATTATACCTTACCATGAAACATAGAAATGAGATGCGATATCGCGTTTTAAGGATCATAAGAACTCTATTGCTACGATACGTAGACATCTGCAAACGCTATTTCCTTGCAAGGAAGTGTCGCATTTACATACATTTGATATGTAGACGAGGAATACATAACACTTCGCAAATCATATTATATCTTACCACGAAACATAGAAATGTGATGCGATATCGCGTTTTAAGAAGCATTAGAACTCTATTGCTACGATACCTAGACATCTGCAGACGCTACTTCCTAACAAGAAAGTGTCGCATTTACATTCATTTGAAGTGTAGACGGCGGATATATAACACTTCGCAAATCATATTATACCTTACCATGAAACATAGAAATGAGATGCGATATCGCGTTTTATGGATCATAAGAACTCTATTGCTACGATACGTAGACATCTGCAAACGCTATTTCCTTGCAAGGAAGTGTCGCATTTACATACATTTGATATGTAGACGGGGAATACATAACACTTCGCAAATCATATTATATCTTACCATGAAACATAGAAATGAGATGCGATATCGCGTTTTAAGAAGCATTAGAACTCTATTGCTACGATACCTAGACATATGCAGACGCTACTTCCTAGCAAGGAAGTGTCGCATTTACATTCATTTGAAGTGTAGACGGCGGATATATAACACTTCGCAAATCATATTATACCTTACCATGAAACATAGAAATGAGATGCGATATCGCGTTTTAAGGATCATAAGAACTCTATTGCTACGATACGTAGACATCTGCAAACGCTATTCCCTTGCAAGGAAAGTGTCGCATTTACATACATTTGATATGTAGACGAGGAATACATAACACTTCGCAAATCATATTATATCTTACCACGAAACATAGAAATGTGATGCGATATCGCGTTTTAAGAAGCATTAGAACTCTACTGCTACGATACGCAGACATCTGCAAACGCTATTTCCTTGCAAGGAAGTGTCGCATTTACATTCATTTGAAGCGTGGACGAGGAAGACATGACACTTCGCAAATCATATTATATCTTACCACGAAACATAGAAATGAGATGCGATATCGCGTTTTAAGAAGCATTAGAACTCTATTGCTACGATACCTAGACATATGCAGACGCTACTTCCTAGCAAGGAAGTGTCGCATTTACATTCAGTTGATGTGTAGACGAGGAATACATAACACTCCTCAAATCATATTATATCTTACCATGAAACATAGAAATGAGATGCGATATCGCGTTTTAAGAATCACAGGAACTCTATTGCTACGATACGTAGACATCTGCAAACGCTATTTCCTTGCAGGGAAGTGTCGCATTTACATTCATTTGAAGCGTGGACAAGGAATACATGACACTTCGCAAATCATATTATATCTTACCACGAAACATAGAAATGAGATGCGATATCGCGTTTTAAGAAGCATTAGAACTCTATTGCTACGATACCTAGACATCTGCAGACGCTACTTCCTAGCATGGAAGTGTCGCATTTACATTCAGTTGATGTGTAGACGGCGGATATATAACACTTCGCAAATCATATTATACCTTACCATGAAACATAGAAATGAGATGCGATATCGCGTTTTAAGGATCATAAGAACTCTATTGCTACGATACGTAGACATCTGCAAACGCTATTTCCTTGCAAGGAAGTGTCGCATTTACATACATTTGATATGTAGACGAGGAATACATAACACTTCGCAAATCATATTTTATCTTACCACGAAACATAGAAATGTGATGCGATATCGCGTTTTAAGAAGCATTAGAACTCTATTGCTACGATACCTAGACATCTGCAGACGCTACTTCCTAACAAGAAAGTGTCGCATTTACATTCATTTGAAGTGTAGACGGCGGATATATAACACTTCGCAAATCATATTATACCTTACCATGAAACATAGAAATGAGATGCGATATCGCGTTTTATGGATCATAAGAACTCTATTGCTACGATACGTAGACATCTGCAAACGCTATTTCCTTGCAAGGAAGTGTCGCATTTACATACATTTGATATGTAGACGAGGAATACATAACACTTCGCAAATCATATTATATCTTACCATGAAACATAGAAATGAGATGCGATATCGCGTTTTAAGAAGCATTAGAACTCTATTGCTACGATACCTAGACATATGCAGACGCTACTTCCTAGCAAGGAAGTGTCGCATTTACATTCATTTGAAGTGTAGACGGCGGATATATAACACTTCGCAAATCATATTATACCTTACCATGAAACATAGAAATGAGATGCGTATCGCGTTTTATGGATCATAAGAACTCTATTGCTACGATACGTAGACATCTGCAAACGCTATTTCCTTGCAAGGAAGTGTCGCATTTACATACATTTGATATGTAGACGAGGAATACATAACACTTCGCAAATCATATTATATCTTACCATGAAACATAGAAAATGAGATGCGATATCGCGTTTTAAGAAGCATTAGAACACTATTGCTACGATAGGTAGACATTTGCAAACGCTATTTCCTTGCAAGGAAGTGTCGCATTCTCATTCATTTGAAGTGTAGACGAGGAATAAATAGCACTTCGCAAATCATATTATATCTTACCATGAAACATAGAAATGTGAAGCGATATCGCGTTTTAAGAAGCATTAGAACTCTATTGCTACGATACCTAGACATCTGCAGACGCTACTTCCTAGCAAGAAAGTGTCGCATTTACATTCATTTGAAGTGTAGACGGCGGATATATAACACTTCGCAAATCATATTATACCTTACCATGAAACATAGAAATGAGATGCGATATCGCGTTTTAAGGATCATAAGAACTCTATTGCTACGATACGTAGACATCTGCAAACGCTATTTCCTTGCAAGGAAGTGTCGCATTTACATACATTTGATATGTAGACGAGGAATACATAACACTTCGCAAATCATATTATATCTTACCACGAAACATAGAAATGTGATGCGATATCGCGTTTTAAGAAGCATTAGAACTCTACTGCTACGATACGCAGACATCTGCAAACGCTATTTCCTTGCAAGGAAGTGTCGCATTTACATTCATTTGAAGCGTGGACGAGGAAGACATGACACTTCGCAAATCATATTATATCTTACCACGAAACATGGAAATGTGATGCGATATCGCGTTTTAAGAAGCATTAGAACTCTATTGCTACGATTCCTAGACATATGCAGACGCTACTTCCTAGCAAGGAAGTGTCGCATTTACATTCAGTTGATGTGTAGACGAGGAATACATAACACTCCTCAAATCATATTATATCTTACCATGAAACATAGAAATGAGATGCGATATCGCGTTTTAAGAATCACAGGAACTCTATTGCTACGATACGTAGACATCTGCAAACGCTATTTCCTTGCAAGGAAGTGTCGCATTTACATTCATTTGAAGCGTGGACAAGGAATACATGACACTTCGCAAATCATATTATATCTTACCACGAAACATAGAAATGAGATGCGATATCGCGTTTTAAGAAGCATTAGAACTCTATTGCTACGATACCTAGACATCTGCAGACGCTACTTCCTAGCATGGAAGTGTCGCATTTACATTCAGTTGATGTGTAGACGAGGAATACATGACACTTCGCAAATCATATTATATCTTACCACGAAACATAGAAATGAGATGCTATATCGCGTTTTAAGAAGCATTAGAACTCTATTGCTACGATACCTAGACATCTGCAGACGCTACTTCCTAGCAAGGAAGTGTCGCATTTACATTCAGTTGATGTGTAGACGAGGAATACATAACACTCCTCAAATCATATTATATCTTACCATGAAACATAGAAATGAGATGCGATATCGCGTTTTAAGAATCATAAGAACTCTGTTGCTACGATACGTAGACATCTGCAAACGCTACTTCCTAGCAAGAAAGTGTCGCATTTACATTCATTTGAAGTGTAGACGAGGAATAAATAACACTTCGCAAATCATATTATATCTTACCATGAAACATAGAAATGAGATGCGATATCGCGTTTTAAGAAGCATTAGAACACTATTGCTACGATAGGTAGACATTTGCAAACGCTATTTCCTTGCAAGGAAGTGTCGCATTTTCATTCATTTGAAGTGTAGACGAGGAATAAATAACACTTCGCAAATCATATTATATCTTACCATGAAACATAGAAATGAGATGCGATATCGCGTTTTAAGAAGCATTAGAACTCTATTGCTACGATACCTAGACATCTGCAGACGCTACTTCCTAGCAAGGAAGTGTCGCATTTACATTCAGTTGATGTGTAGACGAGGAATACATAACACTTCGCAAATCATATTATATCTTACCATGAAACATAGAAATGAGATGCGATATCGCGTTATAAGAAGCATTAGAACACTACTGCTACGATAGGTAGACATTTGCGAACGCTATTTCCTTGCAAGGAAGTGTCGCATTTACATTCATTTGAAGTGTAGACGAGGAATACATGACACTTCGCAAATCATATTATATCTTACCATGATACATAGAAATGAGATGCGATATCGCGTTTTAAGAAGCATTAGAACACTATTGCAACGATAGGTAGACATTTGCAAACGCTATTTCCTTGCAAGGAAGTGTCGCATTTACATTCATTTGAAGCGTGGACAAGGAATACATGACACTTCGCAAATCATATTATATCTTACCACGAAACATAGAAATGAGATGCGATATCGCGTTTTAAGAAGCATTAGAACTCTATTGCTACGATACCTAGACATCTGCAGACGCTACTTCCTAGCATGGAAGTGTCGCATTTACATTCAGTTGATGTGTAGACGAGGAATACATGACACTTCGCAAATCATATTATATCTTACCACGAAACATAGAAATGAGATGCGATATCGCGTTTTAAGAAGCATTAGAACTCTATTGCTACGATACCTAGACATCTGCAGACGCTACTTCCTAGCAAGGAAGTGTCGCATTTACATTCAGTTGATGTGTAGACGAGGAATACATAACACTTCGCAAATCATATTATATCTTACCATGAAACATAGAAATGAGATGCGATATCGCGTTATAAGAAGCATTAGAACACTATTGCTACGATAGGTAGACATTTGCAAACGCTATTTCCTTGCAAGGAAGTGTCGCATTTACATTCATTTGAAGTGTAGACGAGGAATACATGACACTTCGCAAATCATATTATATCTTACCATGATACATAGAAATGAGATGCGATATCGCGTTTTAAGAAGCATTAGAACACTATTGCTACGATAGGTAGACATTTGCAAACGCTATTTCCTTGCAAGGAAGTGTCGCATTTACATTCATTTGAAGTGTAGACGAGGAATACATGACACTTCGCAAATCATATTATACCTTACCATGAAACATAGAAATGAGATGCGATATCGCGTTTTAAGGATCATAAGAACTCTAGTGCTACGATACGTAGACATCTGCAAACGCTATTTCCTTGCAAGGAAGTGTCGCGTTTACATTCATTTGATATGTAGACGAGGAATACATAACACTTCGCAAATCATATTATATCTTACCATGAAACATAGAAATGAGATGCGATATCGCGTTTTAAGAAGCATTAGAACACTATTGCTGCGATAGGTAGACATTTGCAAACGCTATTTCCTTGCAAGGAAGTGTCGCATTTTCATTCATTTGAAGTGTAGACGAGGAATAAATAACACTTCGCAAATCATATTATATCTTACCATGAAACATAGAAATGAGATGCGATATCGCGTTTTAAGAAGCATTAGAAATCTACTGCTACGATACGTAGACATCTGCAAACGCTATTTCCTAGCGAGGAAGTGTCGCATTCACATTCATTAGAAGTGTAGACGAGGAATACATAACACTCCGCAAATCATATTATATTTTACCATGAAACATAGAAATGTGATGCGATATCGCATTTTAAGAATCATAAGAACTCTATTGTTACGATACGTAGACATCTGCAAACGCTATTTCCTTGCAAGGAAGTGTCGCATTTACATTCATTTGAAGCGTGGACAAGGAATACATGACACTTCGCAAATCATATTATATCTTACCACGAAACATAGAAATGAGATGCGATATCGCGTTTTAAGAAGCATTAGAACTCTATTGCTACGATACCTAGACATCTGCAGACGCTACTTCCTAGCATGGAAGTGTCGCATTTACATTCAGTTGATGTGTAGACAAGGAATACATGACACTTCGCAAATCATATTATATCTTACCACGAAACATAGAAATGAGATGCGATATCGCGTTTTAAGAAGCATTAGAACTCTATTGCTACGATAGGTAGACATTTGCAAACGCTATTTCCTTGCAAGGAAGTGTCGCATTTACATTCATTTGAAGTGTAGACGAGGAATACATGACACTTCGCAAATCATATTATATCTTACCATGATACATAGAAATGAGATGCGATATCGCGTTTTAAGAAGCATTAGAACACTATTGCTACGATAGGTAGACATTTGCAAACGCTATTTCCTTGCAAGGAAGTGTCGCATTTTCATTTATTTGAAGTGTAGACGAGGAATAAATAACACTTCGCAAATCATATTATATCTTACCATGAAACATAGAAATGAGAAGCGATATCGCGTTTTAAGAAGCATTAGAACTCTACTGCTACGATACGTAGACATCTGCAAACGCTATTTCCTAGCGAGGAAGTGTCGCATTCACATTCATTTGAAGCGTGGACGAGGAATACATGACACTTCGCAAATCATATTATATCTTACCACGAAACATAGAAATGAGATGTGATATCGCGTTTTAAGAAGCATTAGAACTCTATTGCTACGATACCTAGACATCTGTAGACGCTACTTCCTAGCAAGGAAGTGTCGCATTTACATTCATTTGAAGGGTAGACGAGGAATACATAACACTTCGCAAATCATATTATATCTTACCATGAAACATAGAAATGAGATCCGATATCGCGTTTTAAGAATCACATGAACTCTATTGCTACGATACGTAGACATCTGCAAACGCTATTTCCTTGCAAGGAAGTGTCGCATTTACATTCATTTGATATGTAGACGAGGAGTACATAACACTTCGCAAATCATATTATATCTTACCATGAAACATAGAAATGAGATGCGATATCGCGTTTTAAGAAGCATTAGAACACTATTGCTACGATAGGTAGACATTTGCAAACGCTATTTCCTTGCAAGGAAGTGTCGCATTTTCATTCATTTGAAGTGTAGACGAGGAATAAATAACACTTCGCAAATCATATTATATCTTACCATGAAACATAGAAATGAGATGCGATATCGCGTTTTAAGAAGCATTAGAACTCTACTGCTACGATACGTAGACATCTGCAAACGCTATTTCCTAGCGAGGAAGGGTCGCATTCACATTCATTTGAAGCGTGGACGAGGAATACATGACACTTCGCAAATCATATTATATCTTACCACGAAACATAGAAATGAGATGTGATATCGCGTTTTAAGAAGCATTAGAACTCTATTGCTACGATACCTAGACATCTGTAGACGCTACTTCCTAGCAAGGAAGTGTCGCATTTACATTCATTTGAAGGGTAGACGAGGAATACATGACACTTCGCAAATCATATAATATCTTACCATGAAACGTAGAAATGAGATGCGATATTGCGTTTTAAGAATCATAAGAACTCTATTGCTACGATACGTAGACATCTGCAAACGCTATTTCCTAGCGAGGAAGTGTCGCATTCACATTCATTTGAAGTGTAGACGTGGAATACATAACACTTCGCAAATCATATTATATCTTACCATGAAACATTGAAATGAGATCCGATATCGCGTTTTAAGAATCACAAGAACTCTATTGCTACGATACGTAGACATCTGCAAACGCTATTTCCTTGCAAGGAAGTGTCGCATTTACATTCATTTGAAGCGTGGACAAGGAATACGTGACACTTCGCAAATCATATTATATCTTACCACGAAACATAGAAATGAGATGCGATATCGCGTTTTAAGAAGCATTAGAACTCTATTGCTACGATACCTAGACATCTGCAGACGCTACTTCCTAGCATGGAAGTGTCGCATTTACATTCAGTTGATGTGTAGACGAGGAATACATGACACTTCGCAAATCATATTATATCTTACCACGAAACATAGAAATGAGATGCGATATCGCGTTTTAAGAAGCATTAGAACTCTATTGCTACGATACCTAGACATCTGCAAACTCTATTTCCTAGCGAGGAAGTGTCGCATTCACATTCATTTGAAGCGTGGACGAGGAATACATGACACTTCGCAAATCATATTATATCTTACCACGAAACATAGAAATGAGATGTGATATCGCGTTTTAAGAAGCATTAGAACTCTATTGCTACGATACCTAGACATCTGTAGACGCTACTTCCTAGCAAGGAAGTGTCGCATTTACATTCATTTGAAGGGTAGACGAGGAATACATGACACTTCGCAAATCATATAATATCTTACCATGAAACGTAGAAATGAGATGCGATATTGCGTTTTAAGAATCATAAGAACTCTATTGCTACGATACGTAGACATCTGCAAACG
Source organism: Xylocopa sonorina (assembly GCF_050948175.1). Lineage (NCBI taxonomy): Eukaryota > Metazoa > Arthropoda > Insecta > Hymenoptera > Apidae > Xylocopa > Xylocopa sonorina. The sequence goes on along the minus strand of NW_027490751.1, from coordinate 30,677 downwards.
CTATTTCCTAGCGAGGAAGTGTCGCATTCACATTCATTTGAAGTGTAGACGAGGAATACATAACACTTCGCAAATCATATTATATCTTACCATGAAACATAGAAATGAGATCCGATATCGCGTTTTAAGAATCACAAGTACTCTATTGCTACGATACGTAGACATCTGCAAACGCTATTTCCTTGCAAGGAAGTGTCGCATTTACATTCATTTGATATGTAGACGAGGAGTACATAACACTTCGCAAATCATATTATATCTTACCATGAAACATAGAAATGAGATGCGATATCGCGTTTTAAGAAGCATTAGAACTCTACTGCTACGATACGCAGACATCTGCAAACGCTATTTCCTTGCAAGGAAGTGTCGCATTTACATTCATTTGAAGCGTGGACGAGGAATACATGACACTTCGCAAATCATATTATATCTTACCATGAAACATAGAAATGAGATGCGATATCGCGTTTTAAGAAGCATTAGAACTCTATTGCTACGATACGTAGACATCAGCAAACGCTATTTCCTTGCAAGGAAGTGTCGCGTTTACATTCATTTGAAGTGTAGACGGCGGATATATAACACTTCGCAAATCACATTATACCTTACCATGAAACATAGAAATGAGATGCGATATCGCGTTTTAAGGATCATAAGAACTCTATTGCTACGATACGTAGACATCTGCAAACGCTGTTTCCTTGCAAGGAAGTGTCGCATTTACATACATTTGATATGTAGACGAGGAATACATAACACTTCGCAAATCATATTATATCTTACCATGAAACATAGAAATGAGATGCGATATCGCGTTTTAAGAAGCATTAGAACACTATTGCTACGATAGGTAGACATCTGCAAACGCTATTTCCTTGCAAAGAAGTGTCGCATTTACATTCATTTGAAGTGTAGACGAGGAATACATAACACTTCGCAAATCATATTATATCTTACCATGAAACATAGAAATGAGATCCGATATCGCGTTTTAAGAATCATAAGAACTCTATTGCTACGATACGTAGACATCTGCAAACGCTATTTCCTTGCAAGGAAGTGTCGCATTTACATTCATTTGAAGCGTGGACGAGGAAGACATGACACTTCGCAAATCATATTATATATTACCACGAAACATAGAAATGTGATGCGATATCGCGTTTTAAGAAGCATTAGAACTCTATTGCTACGATACCTAGACATCTGCAGACGCTACTTCCTAGCAAGAAAGTGTCGCATTTACATTCATTTGAAGTGTAGACGGCGGATATATAACACTTCGCAAATCATATTATACCTTACCATGAAACATAGAAATGAGATGCGATATCGCATTTTAAGGATCATAAGAACTCTATTGCTACGATACGTAGACTTCTGCAAACGCTATTTCCTTGCAAGGAAGTGTCGCATTTACATACATTTGATATGTAGACGAGGAATACATAACACTTCGCAAATCATATTATATCTTACCATGAAACATAGAAATGAGATGCGATATCGCGTTTTAAGAAGCATTAGAACACTATTGCTACGATAGGTAGACATTTGCAAACGCTATTTCCTTGCAAGGAAGTGTCGCATTCTCATTCATTTGAAGTGTAGACGAGGAATAAATAGCACTTCGCAAATCATATTATATCTTACCACGAAACATAGAAATGTGATGCGATATCGCGTTTTAAGAAGCATTAGAACTCTATTGCTACGATACCTAGACATCTGCAGACGCTACTTCCTAGCAAGAAAGTGTCGCATTTACATTCATTTGAAGTGTAGACGGCGGATATATAACACTTCGCAAATCATATTATACCTTACCATGAAGCATAGAAATGAGATGCGATATCGCGTTTTATGGATCATAAGAACTCTATTGCTACGATACGTAGACATCTGCAAACGCTATTTCCTTGCAAGGAAGTGTCGCGTTTACATACATTTGATATGTAGACGAGGAATACATAACACTTCGCAAATCATATTATATCTTACCATGAAACATAGAAATGAGATGCGATATCGCGTTTTAAGAAGCATTAGAACACTATTGCTACGATAGGTAGACATTTGCAAACGCTATTTCCTTGCAAAGAAGTGTCGCATTCTCATTCATTTGAAGTGTAGACGAGGAATAAATAGCACTTCGCAAATCATATTATATCTTACCATGAAACATAGAAATGTGATGCGATATCGCGTTTTAAGAAGCATTAGAACTCTATTGCTACGATACCTAGACATCTGCAGACGCTACTTCCTAGCAAGAAAGTGTCGCAATTACATTCATTTGAAGTGTAGACGGCGGATATATAACACTTCGCAAATCATATTATACCTTACCATGAAACATAGAAATGAGATGCGATATCGCGTTTTAAGGATCATAAGAACTCTATTGCTACGATACGTAGACATCTGCAAACGCTATTTCCTTGCAAGGAAGTGTCGCATTTACATACATTTGATATGTAGACGAGGAATACATAACACTTCGCAAATCATATTATATCTTACCATGAAACATAGAAATGAGATGCGATATCGCGTTTTAAGAAGCATTAGAACACTATTGCTACGATAGGTAGACATTTGCAAACGCTATTTCCTTGCAAGGAAGTGTCGCATTCTCATTCATTTGAAGTGTAGACGAGGAATAAATAGCACTTCGCAAATCATATTATATCTTACCATGAAACATAGAAATGAGATGCGGTATCGCGTTTTAAGAAGCATTAGAACTCTACTGCTACGATACGTAGACATCTGCAAACGCTATTTCCTAGCGAGGAAGTGTCGCATTCACATTCATTTGAAGTGTAGACGAGGAATACATAACACTCCGCAAATCATATTATATTTTACCATGAAATATTGAAATGTGATGCGATATCGCGTTTTAAGAATCATAAGAACTCTATTGTTACGATACGTAGACATCTGCAAACGCTATTTCCTTGCAAAGTAGTGTCGCATTTACATTCATTTGAAGTGTAGACGAGGAATACATAACACTTCGCAAATCATATTATATCTTACCATGAAACATAGAAATGAGATCCGATATCGCGTTTTAAGAATCACAAGAACTCTATTGCTACGATACGCAGACATCTGCAAACGCTATTTCCTTGCAAGGAAGTGTCGCATTTACATTCATTTGAAGCGTGGACGAGGAATACATGACACTCCGCAAATCATATTATATCTTACCACGAAACATAGAAATGAGATGCGATATCGCGTTTTAGGAAGCATTAGAACTCTATTGCTACGATACCTAGACATCTGCAAACGCTATTTCCTAGCGAGGAAGTGTCGCATTCACATTCATTTGAAGCGTGGACGAGGAATACATGACACTTCGCAAATCATATTATATCTTACCACGAAACATAGAAATGAGATGTGATATCGCGTTTTAAGAAGCATTAGAACTCTATTGCTACGATACCTAGACATCTGTAGACGCTACTTCCTAGCAAGGAAGTGTCGCATTTACATTCATTTGAAGGGTAGACGAGGAATACATGACACTTCGCAAATCATATAATATCTTACCATGAAACGTAGAAATGAGATGCGATATTGCGTTTTAAGAATCATAAGAACTCTATTGCTACGATACGTAGACATCTGCAAACGCTATTTCCTAGCGAGCAAGTGTCGCATTCACATTCATTTGAAGTGTAGACGAGGAATACATAACACTTCGCAAATCCTATTATATCTTACCATGAAACATAGAAATGAGATCCGATATCGCGTTTTAAGAATCACAAGTACTCTATTGCTACGATACGTAGACATCTGCAAACGCTATTTCCTTGCAAGGAAGTGTCGCATTTACATTCATTTGATATGTAGACGAGGAGTACATAACACTTCGCAAATCATATTATATCTTACCATGAAACATAGAAATGAGATGCGATATCGCGTTTTAAGAAGCATTAGAACTCTACTGCTACGATACGCAGACATCTGCAAACGCTATTTCCTTGCAAGGAAGTGTCGCATTTACATTCATTTGAAGCGTGGACGAGGAATACATGACACTTCGCAAATCATATTATATCTTACCATGAAACATAGAAATGAGATGCGATATCGCGTTTTAAGAAGCATTAGAACTCTATTGCTACGATACGTAGACATCAGCAAACGCTATTCCCTTGCAAGGAAGTGTCGCGTTTACATTCATTTGAAGTGTAGACGGCGGATATATAACACTTCGCAAATCATATTATACCTTACCATGAAACATAGAAATGAGATGCGATATCGCGTTTTAAGGATCATAAGAACTCTATTGCTACGATACGTAGACATCTGCAAACGCTGTTTCCTTGCAAGGAAGTGTCGCATTTACATACATTTGATATGTAGACGAGGAATACATAACACTTCGCAAATCATATTATATCTTACCATGAAACATAGAAATGAGATGCGATATCGCGTTTTAAGAAGCATTAGAACACTATTGCTACGATAGGTAGACATCTGCAAACGCTATTTCCTTGCAAAGAAGTGTCGCATTTACATTCATTTGAAGTGTAGACGAGGAATACATAACACTTCGCAAATCATATTATATCTTACCATGAAACATAGAAATGAGATCCGATATCGCGATTTAAGAATCATAAGAACTCTATTGCTACGATACGTAGACATCTGCAAACGCTATTTCCTTGCAAGGAAGTGTCGCATTTACATTCATTTGAAGCGTGGACGAGGAAGACATGACACTTCGCAAATCATATTATATCTTACCACGAAACATAGAAATGTGATGCGATATCGCGTTTTAAGAAGCATTAGAACTCTATTGCTACGATACCTAGACATCTGCAGACGCTACTTCCTAGCAAGAAAGTGTCGCATTTACATTCATTTGAAGTGTAGACGGCGGATATATAACACTTCGCAAATCATATTATACCTTACCATGAAACATAGAAATGAGATGCGATATCGCGTTTTATGGATCATAAGAACTCTATTGCTACGATACGTAGACATCTGCAAACGCTATTTCCTTGCAAGGAAGTGTCGCATTTACATACATTTGATATGTAGACGAGGAATACATAACACTTCGCAAATCATATTATATCTTACCATGAAACATAGAAATGAGATGCGATATCGCGTTTTAAGAAGCATTAGAACACTATTGCTACGATAGGTAGACATTTGCAAACGCTATTTCCTTGCAAAGAAGTGTCGCATTCTCATTCATTTGAAGTGTAGACGAGGAATAAATAGCACTTCGCAAATCATATTATATCTTACCATGAAACATAGAAATGTGATGCGATATCGCGTTTTAAGAAGCATTAGAACTCTATTACTACGATACCTAGACATCTGCAGACGCTACTTCCTAGCAAGAAAGTGTCGCAATTACATTCATTTGAAGTGTAGACGGCGGATATATAACACTTCGCAAATCATATTATACCTTACCATGAAACATAGAAATGAGATGCGATATCGCGTTTTAAGGATCATAAGAACTCTATTGCTACGATACGTAGACATCTGCAAACGCTATTTCCTTGCAAGGAAGTGTCGCATTTACATACATTTGATATGTAGACGAGGAATACATAACACTTCGCAAATCATATTATATCTTACCATGAAACATAGAAATGAGATGCGATATCGCGTTTTAAGAAGCATTAGAACACTATTGCTACGATAGGTAGACATTTGCAAACGCTATTTCCTTGCAAGGAAGTGTCGCATTCTCATTCATTTGAAGTGTAGACGAGGAATAAATAGCACTTCGCAAATCATATTATATCTTACCATGAAACATAGAAATGAGATGCGATATCGCGTTTTAAGAAGCATTAGAACTCTACTGCTACGATACGTAGACATCTGCAAACGCTATTTCCTAGCGAGGAAGTGTCGCATTCACATTCATTTGAAGTGTAGACGAGGAATACATAACACTCCGCAAATCATATTATATTTTACCATGAAATATTGAAATGTGATGCGATATCGCGTTTTAAGAATCATAAGAACTCTATTGTTACGATACGTAGACATCTGCAAACGCTATTTCCTTGCAAAGTAGTGTCGCATTTACATTCATTTGAAGTGTAGACGAGGAATACATAACACTTCGCAAATCATATTATATCTTACCATGAAACATAGAAATGAGATCCGATATCGCGTTTTAAGAATCACAAGAACTCTATTGCTACGATACGCAGACATCTGCAAACGCTATTTCCTTGCAAGGAAGTGTCGCATTTACATTCATTTGAAGCGTGGACGAGGAATACATGACACTCCGCAAATCATATTATATCTTACCACGAAACATAGAAATGAGATGCGATATCGCGTTTTAGGAAGCATTAGAACTCTATTGCTACGATACCTAGACATCTGCAAACGCTATTTCCTAGCGAGGAAGTGTCGCATTCACATTCATTTGAAGCGTGGACGAGGAATACATGACACTTCGCAAATCATATTATATCTTACCACGAAACATAGAAATGAGATGTGATATCGCGTTTTAAGAAGCATTAGAACTCTATTGCTACGATACCTAGACATCTGTAGACGCTACTTCCTAGCAAGGAAGTGTCGCATTTACATTCATTTGAAGGGTAGACGAGGAATACATGACACTTCGCAAATCATATAATATCTTACCATGAAACGTAGAAATGAGATGCGATATTGCGTTTTAAGAATCATAAGAACTCTATTGCTACGATACGTAGACATCTGCAAACGCTATTTCCTAGCGAGCAAGTGTCGCATTCACATTCATTTGAAGTGTAGACGAGGAATACATAACACTTCGCAAATCCTATTATATCTTACCATGAAACATAGAAATGAGATCCGATATCGCGTTTTAAGAATCACAAGTACTCTATTGCTACGATACGTAGACATCTGCAAACGCTATTTCCTTGCAAGGAAGTGTCGCATTTACATTCATTTGATATGTAGACGAGGAGTACATAACACTTCGCAAATCATATTATATCTTACCATGAAACATAGAAATGAGATGCGATATCGCGTTTTAAGAAGCATTAGAACTCTACTGCTACGATACGCAGACATCTGCAAACGCTATTTCCTTGCAAGGAAGTGTCGCATTTACATTCATTTGAAGCGTGGACGAGGAATACATGACACTTCGCAAATCATATTATATCTTACCATGAAACATAGAAATGAGATGCGATATCGCGTTTTAAGAAGCATTAGAACTCTATTGCTACGATACGTAGACATCAGCAAACGCTATTCCCTTGCAAGGAAGTGTCGCGTTTACATTCATTTGAAGTGTAGACGGCGGATATATAACACTTCGCAAATCATATTATACCTTACCATGAAACATAGAAATGAGATGCGATATCGCGTTTTAAGGATCATAAGAACTCTATTGCTACGATACGTAGACATCTGCAAACGCTGTTTCCTTGCAAGGAAGTGTCGCATTTACATACATTTGATATGTAGACGAGGAATACATAACACTTCGCAAATCATATTATATCTTACCATGAAACATAGAAATGAGATGCGATATCGCGTTTTAAGAAGCATTAGAACACTATTGCTACGATAGGTAGACATCTGCAAACGCTATTTCCTTGCAAAGAAGTGTCGCATTTACATTCATTTGAAGTGTAGACGAGGAATACATAACACTTCGCAAATCATATTATATCTTACCATGAAACATAGAAATGAGATCCGATATCGCGATTTAAGAATCATAAGAACTCTATTGCTACGATACGTAGACATCTGCAAACGCTATTTCCTTGCAAGGAAGTGTCGCATTTACATTCATTTGAAGCGTGGACGAGGAAGACATGACACTTCGCAAATCATATTATATCTTACCACGAAACATAGAAATGTGATGCGATATCGCGTTTTAAGAAGCATTAGAACTCTATTGCTACGATACCTAGACATCTGCAGACGCTACTTCCTAGCAAGAAAGTGTCGCATTTACATTCATTTGAAGTGTAGACGGCGGATATATAACACTTCGCAAATCATATTATACCTTACCATGAAACATAGAAATGAGATGCGATATCGCGTTTTATGGATCATAAGAACTCTATTGCTACGATACGTAGACATCTGCAAACGCTATTTCCTTGCAAGGAAGTGTCGCATTTACATACATTTGATATGTAGACGAGGAATACATAACACTTCGCAAATCATATTATATCTTACCATGAAACATAGAAATGAGATGCGATATCGCGTTTTAAGAAGCATTAGAACACTATTGCTACGATAGGTAGACATTTGCAAACGCTATTTCCTTGCAAAGAAGTGTCGCATTCTCATTCATTTGAAGTGTAGACGAGGAATAAATAGCACTTCGCAAATCATATTATATCTTACCATGAAACATAGAAATGTGATGCGATATCGCGTTTTAAGAAGCATTAGAACTCTATTACTACGATACCTAGACATCTGCAGACGCTACTTCCTAGCAAGAAAGTGTCGCAATTACATTCATTTGAAGTGTAGACGGCGGATATATAACACTTCGCAAATCATATTATACCTTACCATGAAACATAGAAATGAGATGCGATATCGCGTTTTAAGGATCATAAGAACTCTATTGCTACGATACGTAGACATCTGCAAACGCTATTTCCTTGCAAGGAAGTGTCGCATTTACATACATTTGATATGTAGACGAGGAATACATAACACTTCGCAAATCATATTATATCTTACCATGAAACATAGAAATGAGATGCGATATCGCGTTTTAAGAAGCATTAGAACACTATTGCTACGATAGGTAGACATTTGCAAACGCTATTTCCTTGCAAGGAAGTGTCGCATTCTCATTCATTTGAAGTGTAGACGAGGAATAAATAGCACTTCGCAAATCATATTATATCTTACCATGAAACATAGAAATGAGATGCGATATCGCGTTTTAAGAAGCATTAGAACTCTACTGCTACGATACGTAGACATCTGCAAACGCTATTTCCTAGCGAGGAAGTGTCGCATTCACATTCATTTGAAGTGTAGACGAGGAATACATAACACTCCGCAAATCATATTATATTTTACCATGAAATATTGAAATGTGATGCGATATCGCGTTTTAAGAATCATAAGAACTCTATTGTTACGATACGTAGACATCTGCAAACGCTATTTCCTTGCAAAGTAGTGTCGCATTTACATTCATTTGAAGTGTAGACGAGGAATACATAACAGTTCGCAAATCATATTATATCTTACCATGAAACATAGAAATGAGATCCGATATCGCGTTTTAAGAATCACAAGAACTCTATTGCTACGATACGCAGACATCTGCAAACGCTATTTCCTTGCAAGGAAGTGTCGCATTTACATTCATTTGAAGCGTGGACGAGGAATACATGACACTCCGCAAATCATATTATATCTTACCACGAAACATAGAAATGGGATGCGATATCGCGTTTTAAGAAGCATTAGAACTCTATTGCTACGATACCTAGACATCTGCAGACGCTACTTCCTAGCAAGGAAGTGTCGCATTTACATTCATTTGAAGGGTAGACGAGGAATACATGACACTTCGCAAATCATATAATATCTTACCATGAAACGTAGAAATGGGATGCGATATCGCGTTTTAAGAAGCATTAGAACACTATTGCTACGATAGGTAGACATTTGCAAACGCTATTTCCTTGCAAGGAAGTGTCGCATTTACATTCATTTGAAGCGTGGACGAGGAAGACATGACACTTCGCAAATCATATTATATCTTACCACGAAACATAGAAATGTGATGCGATATCGCGTTTTAAGAAGCATTAGAACTCTATTGCAACGATACGTAGATATCTGCAAACGCTATTTCCTTCCAAGGAAGTGTCGCATTTACATTCATTTGAAGTGTAGACGAGGAATACATGACACTTCGCAAATCATATTATATCTTACCATGAAACATAGAAATGAGATGCGATATCGCGTTTTAAGATGCAGCAGAAATCCATTGCTACGATACGTAGACATCAGCAAACGCTTTTTCCTTGCAAGAAAGTGTCGCATTTACATTCATTTCAAGTGTAGACGACGGATATATAACACTTCGCAAATCATATTATACCTTACCATGAAACATAGAAATGAGATGCGATATCGCGTTTTAAGGATCATAAGAACTCTATTGCTACAATACGTAGATATCTGAAAACGCTATTTCCTTCCAAGGAAGTGTCGCATTTACATTCATTTGAAGTGTAGACGAGGAATACATGATACTTCGCAAATCATATTATATCTAACCATGAAACATAGAAATGAGATGCGATATCGCGTTTTAAGAAGCATTAGAACACTATTGCTACGATAGGTAGACATTTGCAAAAGCTATATCCTTGCAAGGAAGTGTCGCATTTACATTCATTTGAAGTGTAGACGAGGAATACATAACACTTCGCAAATCATATTATATCTTACGATGAAACATAGAAATAAGATGCGATATCGCGTTTTAAGAAGCAGCAGAAATCCATTGCTACGATACGTAGATATCAGCAAACGCTATTTCCTTGCAAGGAAGTGTCGCATTTACATTCATTTGAAGTGTAGACGAGGAATACATGTCACTTCGCAAATCATAATATATCTAACCATGAAACATAGAAATGAGATGCGATATCGCGTTTTAAGAAGCATTAGAACACTATTGCTACGATAAGTAGACATTTGTAAACGCTATATCCTTGCTAGGAAGTGTCGCATTTACATTCATTTGAAGGGTAGACGAGGAATACATGACACTTCGCAAATCATATTATATCTTACCATGAAACATAGAAATGAGATGCGATAACGCGTTTTAAGAAGCATTAGAACACTATTGCTACGATAGGTAGACATTTGCAAACTCTATTTCCTTGCAACGAAGTGTCGCATTTACTTTCATTTAAATCGTAGACGAGGAATGCATAACACTTCGCAAATCATATTATATCTTACCATGAAACATAGAAATGAGATGCGATATCGCGTTTTAAGAATCATAAGAACTCTATTGCTTCGATACGTAGACATCTGCAAACGCCATTTCCTAGCGAGGAAGTGTCGCATTCGCATTCATTTGAAGTGTAGACGAGGAATACATGACACTTCGCAAATCATATTGTATCTTACCATGAAACATAGAAATGAGATGCGATATCGCGTTTTAAGAAGCATTAGAACTCTACTGCTACGATACGCAGACATCTGCAAACGCTATTTCCTAGCGAGGAAGTGTCACATTCACATTCATTTCAAGTGTAGACGAGGAATACATAACACTTCGCAAATCATATTATATCTTACCATGAAACATAGAAATGAGATGCGATATCGCGTATTAAGAAGCATTTGAACTCTACTGCTACGATACGTAGACATCTGCAAACGCTATTTCCTAGCGAGGAAGTGTCGCAATCACATTCATTTGAAGCGTGGACGAGGAATACATGACACTTCGCAAATCATATAATATCTTACCATGAAACGTAGAAATGAGATGCGATATTGCGTTTTAAGAATCATAAGAACTCTATTGCTACAATACGTAGATATCTGCAAACGCTATTTCCTTCCAAGGAAGTGTCGCATTTACATTCATTTGAAGTGTAGACGAGGAATACATGATACTTCGCAAATCATATTATATCTAACCATGAAACATAGAAATGAGATGCGATATCGCGTTTTAAGAAGCATTAGAACACTATTGCTACGATAGGTAGACATTTGCAAACGCTATATCCTTGCAAGTAAGTGTCGCATTTACATTCATTTGAAGTGTAGACGAGGAATACATAACACTTCGCAAATCATATTATATCTTACGATGAAACATAGAAAGGAGATGCGATATCGCGTTTTAAGAAGCAGCAGAAATCCATTGCTACGATACGTAGATATCAGCAAACGCTATTTCCTTGCAAGGAAGTGTCGCATTTACATTCATTTGAAGTGTAGACGAGGAATACATGTCACTTCGCAAATCATATTATATCTAACCATGAAACATAGAAATGAGATGCGATATCGCGTTTTAAGAAGCATTAGAACACTATTGCTACGATAGGTAGACATTTGCAAACGCTATATCCTTGCAAGGAAGTGTCGCATTTACATTCATTTGAAGTGTAGACGAGGAATACATAACACTTCGCAAATCATATTATATCTTACGATGAAACATAGAAATGAGATGCGATATCGCGTTTTAAGAAGCAGCAGAAATCCATTGCTACGATACGTAGATATCAGCAAACGCTATTTCCTTGCAAGGAAGTGTCGCATTTACATTCATTTGAAGTGTAGACGAGGAATACATGTCACTTCGCAAATCATATTATATCTAACCATGAAACATAGAAATGAGATGCGATATCGCGTTTTAAGAAGCATTAGAACACTATTGCTACGATAGGTAGACATTTGCAAACGCTATATCCTTGCTAGGAAGTGTCGCATTTACATTCAGTTGATGTGTAGACGAGGAATACATAACACTTCGCAAATCATATTATACCTTACCATGAAACATAGAAATGAGATGCGATATCGCGTTTTAAGGATCATAAGAACTCTATTGCTACGATACGTAGACATCTGCAAACGCTATTTCCTTGCAAGGAAGTGTCGCATTTACATTCATTTGATATGTAGACGAGGAATACATAACACTTCGCAAATCATATTATATCTTACCATGAAACATAGAAATGAGATGCGATATCGCGTTTTAAGAAGCATTAGAACACTATTGCTGCGATAGGTAGACATTTGCAAACGCTATTTCCTTGCAAGAAAGTGTCGCATTTTCATTCATTTGAAGTGTAGACGAGGAATAAATAACACTTCGCAAATCATATTATATCTTACCATGAAACATAGAAATGAGATGCGATATCGCGTTTTAAGAAGCATTAGAACTCTACTGCTACGATACGTAGACATCGGCAAACGCTATTTCCTAGCGAGGAAGTGTCGCATTCACATTCATTTGAAGTGTTGACGAGGAATACATGACACTTCGCAAATCATATTATATCTTACCACGAAACATAGAAATGAGATGCGATATCGCGTTTTAAGAAGCATTAGAACTCTATTGCTACGATACCTAGACATCTGCAGACGCTACTTCCTAGCAAGGAACTGTCGCATTTACATTCATTTGAAGGGTAGACGAGGAATACATGACACTTCGCAAATCATATTATATCTTACCATGAAACGTAGAAATGAGATGCGATATCGCGTTTTAAGAATCATAAGAACTCTATTGCTACGATACGTAGATCTCTGCAAACGCTATTTCCTTGCAAGGAAGTGTCGCATTTACATTCATTTGAAGCGTGGACAAGGAATACATGACACTTCGCAAATCATATTATATCTTACCACGAAACATAGAAATGAGATGCGATATCGCGTTTTAAGAAGCATTAGAACTCTATTGCTACGATACGTAGACATCTGCAAACGCTATTTCCTTCCAAGGAAGTGTCGCATTTACATTCATTTGAAGCGTGGACGAGGAATACATGACACTTCGCGAATCATATTATATCTTACCACGAAACATAGAAATGTGATGCGATATCGCGTTTTAAGAAGCATTAGAACTCTATTGCTACGATACCTTGACATATGCAGACGCTACTTCCTAGCAAGGAAGTGTCGCATTTACATTCAGTTGATGTGTAGACGAGGAATACATAACACTCCTCAAATCATATTATATCTTACCATGAAACATAGAAATGAGATGCGATATCGCGTTTTAAGAATCACAGGAACTCTATTGCTACGATACGTAGACATCTGCAAACGCTATTTCCTTGCAAGGAAGTGTCGCATTTACATTCATTTGAAGCGTGGACAAGGAATACATGACACTTCGCAAATCATATTATATCTTACCACGAAACATAGAAATGAGATGCGATATCGCGTTTTAAGAAGCATTAGAACTCTATTGCTACGATACCTAGACATCTGCAGACGCTACTTCCTAGCAAGGAAGTGTCGCATTTACATTCAGTTGATGTGTAGACGAGGAATACATAACACTCCTCAAATCATATTATATCTTACCATGAAACATAGAAATGAGATGCGATATCGCGTTTTAAGAATCATAAGAACTCTGTTGCTACGATACGTAGACATCTGCAAACGCTACTTCCTAGCAAGAAAGTGTCGCATTTACATTCATTTGAAGTGTAGACGACGGATATATAACACTTCGCAAATCATATTATACCTTACCATGAAACATAGAAATGAGATGCGATATCGCGTTTTAAGGATCATAAGAACTCTATTGCAACGATACGTACACATCTGCAAACGCTATTTCCTTGCAAGGAAGTGTCGCATTTACATTCATTTGATATGTAGACGAGGAATACATAACACTTCGCAAATCATATTATATCTTACCATGAAACATAGAAATGAGATGCGATATCGCGTTTTAAGAAGCATTAGAACACTATTGCTACGATAGGTAGACATTTGCAAACGCTATTTCCTTGCAAGGAAGTGTCGCATTTTCATTCATTTGAAGTGTAGACGAGGAATAAATAACACTTCGCAAATCATATTATATCTTACCATGAAACATAGAAATGAGATGCGATATCGCGATTTAAGAAGCATTAGAACTCTATTGCTACGATACCTAGACATCTGCAGACGCTACTTCCTAGCAAGGAAGTGTCGCATTTACATTCAGTTGATGTGTAGACGAGGAATACATAACACTTCGCAAATCATATTATATCTTACCATGAAACATAGAAATGAGATGCGATATCGCGTTATAAGAAGCATTAGAACACTATTGCTACGATAGGTAGACATTTGCAAACGCTATTTCCTTGCAAGGAAGTGTCGCATTTACATTCATTTGAAGTGTAGACGAGGAATACATGACACTTCGCAAATCATATTATATCTTACCATGATACATAGAAATGAGATGCGATATCGCGTTTTAAGAAGCATTAGAACACTATTGCTACGATAGGTAGACATTTGCAAACGCTATTTCCTTGCAAGGAAGTGTCGCATTTACATTCATTTGAAGCGTGGACAAGGAATACATGACACTTCGCAAATCATATTATATCTTACCACGAAACATAGAAATGAGATGCGATATCGCGTTTTAAGAAGCATTAGAACTCTATTGCTACGATACCTAGACATCTGCAGACGCTACTTCCTAGCATGGAAGTGTCGCATTTACATTCAGTTGATGTGTAGACGAGGAATACATGACACTTCGCAAATCATATTATATCTTACCACGAAACATAGAAATGAGATGCGATATCGCGTTTTAAGAAGCATTAGAACTCTATTGCTACGATACCTAGACATCTGCAGACGCTACTTCCTAGCAAGGAAGTGTCGCATTTACATTCAGTTGATGTGTAGACGAGGAATACATAACACTTCGCAAATCATATTATATCTTATCATGAAACATAGAAATGAGATGCGATATCGCGTTATAAGAAGCATTAGAACACTATTGCTACGATAGGTAGACATTTGCAAACGCTATTTCCTTGCAAGGAAGTGTCGCATTTACATTCATTTGAAGTGTAGACGAGGAATACATGACACTTCGCAAATCATATTATATCTTACCATGACACATAGAAATGAGATGCGATATCGCGTTTTAAGAAGCATTAGAACACTATTGCTACGATAGGTAGACATTTGCAAACGCTATTTCCTTGCAAGGAAGTGTCGCATTTACATTCATTTGAAGTGTAGACGAGGAATACATGACACTTCGCAAATCATATTATACCTTACCATGAAACATAGAAATGAGATGCGATATCGCGTTTTAAGGATCATAAGAACTCTAGTGCTACGATACGTAGACATCTGCAAACGCTATTTCCTTGCAAGGAAGTGTCGCGTTTACATTCATTTGATATGTAGACGAGGAATACATAACACTTCGCAAATCATATTATATCTTACCATGAAACATAGAAATGAGATGCGATATCGCGTTTTAAGAAGCATTAGAACACTATTGCTGCGATAGGTAGACATTTGCAAACGCTATTTCCTTGCAAGGAAGTGTCGCATTTTCATTCATTTGAAGTGTAGACGAGGAATAAATAACACTTCGCAAATCATATTATATCTTACCATGAAACATAGAAATGAGATGCGATATCGCGTTTTAAGAAGCATTAGAAATCTACTGCTACGATACGTAGACATCTGCAAACGCTATTTCCTAGCGAGGAAGTGTCGCATTCACATTCATTAGAAGTGTAGACGAGGAATACATAACACTACGCAAATCATATTATATTTTACCATGAAACATAGAAATGTGATGCGATATCGCATTTTAAGAATCATAAGAACTCTATTGTTACGATACGTAGACATCTGCAAACGCTATTTCCTTGCAAGGAAGTGTCGCATTTACATTCATTTGAAGCGTGGACAAGGAATACATGACACTTCGCAAATCATATTATATCTTACCACGAAACATAGAAATGAGATGCGATATCGCGTTTTAAGAAGCATTAGAACACTATTGCTACGATAGGTAGACATTTGCAAACGCTATTTCCTTGCAAGGAAGTGTCGCATTTACATTCATTTGAAGTGTAGACGAGGAATACATGACACTTCGCAAATCATATTATACCTTACCATGAAACATAGAAATGAGATGCGATATCGCGTTTTAAGGATCATAAGAACTCTAGTGCTACGATACGTAGACATCTGCAAACGCTATTTCCTTGCAAGGAAGTGTCGCGTTTACATTCATTTGATATGTAGACGAGGAATACATAACACTTCGCAAATCATATTATATCTTACCAAGAAACATAGAAATGAGATGCGATATCGCGTTTTAAGAAGCATTAGAACACTATTGCTGCGATAGGTAGACATTTGCAAACGCTATTTCCTTGCAGGGAAGTGTCGCATTTTCATTCATTTGAAGTGTAGACGAGGAATAAATAACACTTCGCAAATCATATTATATCTTACCATGAAACATAGAAATGAGATGCGATATCGCGTTTTAAGAAGCATTAGAAATCTACTGCTACGATACGTAGACATCTGCAAACGCTATTTCCTAGCGAGGAAGTGTCGCATTCACATTCATTAGAAGTGTAGACGAGGAATACATAACACTACGCAAATCATATTATATTTTACCATGAAACATAGAAATGTGATGCGATATCGCATTTTAAGAATCATAAGAACTCGATTGTTACGATACGTAGACATCTGCAAACGCTATTTCCTTGCATGGAAGTGTCGCATTTACATTCAGTTGATGTGTAGACGAGGAATACATGACACTTCGCAAATCATATTATATCTTACCACGAAACATAGAAATGAGATGCGATATCGCGTTTTAAGAAGCATTAGAACTCTATTGCTACGATACCTAGACATCTGCAGACGCTATTTCCTTGCAAGGAAGTGTCGCATTTACATTCATTTGAAGTGTAGACGAGGAATACATGACACTTCGCAAATCATATTATACCTTACCATGATACATAGAAATGAGATGCAATATCTCGTTTTAAGAAGCATTAGAACTCTATTGCTACGATACGTAGACATCTGCAAACGCTATTTCCTTGCAAGGAAGTGTCGCATTTACATTCGTTTGAAGTGTAGACGAGGAATACATAACACTTCGCAAATCATATTATATCTTACCATGAAATATAGAAATAAGATCCGATATCGCGTTTTAAGAATCATAAGAACTCTTTTGCGACGATACGTAGACATCTGCAAATGCTATTTCCTTGCAGGGAAGTTTCGCATTTACATTCATTTGAAGTGTAGACGAGGAGTACATGACACTTCGCAAATCACATTATATCTTACCACGAAACATAGAAATGAGATGCGATATCGCGTTTTAAGAAGCATTAGAACTCTATTGCTACGATACCTAGACATCTGCAGACGCTACTTCCTAGCATGGAAGTGTCGCATTTACATTCAGTTGATGTGTAGACGAGGAATACATGACACTTCGCAAATCATATTATATCTTACCACGAAACATAGAAATGAGATGCGATATCGCGTTTTAAGAAGCATTAGAACTCTATTGCTACGATACCTAGACATCTGCAGACGCTACTTCCTAGCAAGGAAGTGTCGCATTTACATTCAGTTGATGTGTAGACGAGGAATACATAACACTTCGCAAATCATATTATATCTTACCATGAAACATAGAAATGAGATGCGATATCGCGTTATAAGAAGCATTAGAACACTATTGCTACGATAGGTAGACATTTGCAAACGCTATTTCCTTGCAAGGAAGTGTCGCATTTACATTCATTTGAAGTGTAGACGAGGAATACATGACACTTCGCAAATCATATTATATCTTACCATGATACATAGAAATGAGATGCGATATCGCGTTTTAAGAAGCATTAGAACACTATTGCTACGATAGGTAGACATTTGCAAACGCTATTTCCTTGCAAGGAAGTGTCGCATTTACATTCATTTGAAGTGTAGACGAGGAATACATGACACTTCGCAAATCATATTATACCTTACCATGATACATAGAAATGAGATGCAATATCTCGTTTTAAGAAGCATTAGAACTCTATTGCTACGATACGTAGACATCTGCAAACGCTATTTCCTTGCAAGGAAGTGTCGCATTTACATTCGTTTGAAGTGTAGACGAGGAATACATAACACTTCGCAAATCATATTATATCTTACCATGAAATATAGAAATAAGATCCGATATCGCGTTTTAAGAATCATAAGAACCCTTTTGCGACGATACGTAGACATCTGCAAACGCTATTTCCTTGCAAGGAAGTGTCGCATTTACATTCGTTTGAAGTGTAGACGAGGAATATAAAACACATCGCAAATCATATTATATCTTACCATGAAACATAGAAATGAGATGCGATATCGCGTTTTAAGAAGCATTAGAACTCTATTGCTACGATACGTAGACATCTGCAAACGCTATTTCCTTCCAAGGAAGTGTCGCATTTACATTCATTTGAATCGTGGACGAGGAATACATGACACTTCGCGAATCATATTATATCTTACCACGAAACATAGAAATGTGATGCGATATCGCGTTTTAAGAAGCATTAGAACTCTATTGCTACGATACCTAGACATATGCAGACGCTATTTCCTTGCAAGGAAGTGTCGCATTTTCATTTATTTGAAGTGTAGACGAGGAATAAATAACACTTCGCAAATCATATTATATCTTACCATGAAACATAGAAATGAGAAGCGATATCGCGTTTTAAGAAGCATTAGAACTCTACTGCTACGATACGTAGACATCTGCAAACGCTATTTCCTAGCGAGGAAGTGTCGCATTCACATTCATTTGAAGCGTGGACGAGGAATACATGACACTTCGCAAATCATATTATATCTTACCACGAAACATAGAAATGAGATGTGATATCGCGTTTTAAGAAGCATTAGAACTCTATTGCTACGATACCTAGACATCTGTAGACGCTACTTCCTAGCAAGGAAGTGTCGCATTTACATTCATTTGAAGGGTAGACGAGGAATACATGACACTTCGCAAATCATATAATATCTTACCATGAAACGTAGAAATGAGATGCGATATTGCGTTTTAAGAATCATAAGAACTCTATTGCTACGATACGTAGACATCTGCAAACGCTATTTCCTAGCGAGGAAGTGTCGCATTCACATTCATTTGAAGTGTAGACGAGGAATACATAACACTTCGCAAATCATATTATATCTTACCATGAAACATAGAAATGAGATCCGATATCGCGTTTTAAGAATCACAAGAACTCTATTGCTACGATACGTAGACATCTGCAAACGCTATTTCCTTGCGAGGAAGTGTCGCATTCACATTCATTTGAAGCGTGGACGAGGAATACATGACACTTCGCAAATCATATTATATCTTACCACGAAACATAGAAATGAGATGTGATATCGCGTTTTAAGAAGCATTAGAACTCTATTGCTACGATACCTAGACATCTGTAGAAGCTACTTCCTAGCAAGGAAGTGTCGCATTTACATTCATTTGAAGGGTAGACGAGGAATACATGACACTTCGCAAATCATATAATATCTTACCATGAAACGTAGAAATGAGATGCGATATTGCGTTTTAAGAATCATAAGAACTCTATTGCTACGATACGTAGACATCTGCAAACGCTATTTCCTAGCGAGGAAGTGTCGCATTCACATTCATTTGAAGTGTAGACGAGGAATACATAACACTTCGCAAATCATATTATATCTTACCATGAAACATTGAAATGAGATCCGATATCGCGTTTTAAGAATCACAAGAACTCTATTGCTACGATACGTAGACATCTGCATACGCTATTTCCTTGCAAGGAAGTGTCGCATTTACATTCATTTGAAGCGTGGACAAGGAATACGTGACACTTCGCAAATCATATTATATCTTACCACGAAACATAGAAATGAGATGCGATATCGCGTTTTAAGAAGCATTAGAACTCTATTGCTACGATACCTAGACATCTGCAGACGCTACTTCCTAGCATGGAAGTGTCGCATTTACATTCAGTTGATGTGTAGACGAGGAATACATGACACTTCGCAAATCATATTATATCTTACCACGAAACATAGAAATGAGATGCGATATCGCGTTTTAAGAAGCATTAGAACTCTATTGCTACGATACCTAGACATCTGCAAACGCTATTTCCTAGCGAGGAAGTGTCGCATTCACATTCATTTGAAGCGTGGACGAGGAATACATGACACTTCGCAAATCATATTATATCTTACCACGAAACATAGAAATGAGATGTGATATCGCGTTTTAAGAAGCATTAGAACTCTATTGCTACGATACCTAGACATCTGTAGACGCTACTTCCTAGCAAGGAAGTGTCGCATTTACATTCATTTGAAGGGTAGACGAGGAATACATGACACTGCGCAAATCATATAATATCTTACCATGAAACGTAGAAATGAGATGCGATATTGCGTTTTAAGAATCATAAGAACTCTATTGCTACGATACGTAGACATCTGCAAACGCTATTTCCTAGCGAGCAAGTGTCGCATTCACATTCATTTGAAGTGTAGACGAGGAATACATAACACTTCGCAAATCATATTATATCTTACCATGAAACATAGAAATGAGATCCGATATCGCGTTTTAAGAATCAGAAGAACTCTATTGCTACGATACGTAGACATCTGCAAACGCTATTTCCTTGCAAGGAAGTGTCGCATTTACATTCATTTGATATGTAGACGAGGAGTACATAACACTTCGCAAATCATATTATATCTTACCATGAAACATAGAAATGAGATGCGATATCGCGTTTTAAGAAGCATTAGAGCTCTACTGCTACGATACGCAGACATCTGCAAACGCTATTTCCTTGCAAGGAAGTGTCGCATTTACATTCATTTGAAGCGTGGACGAGGAATACATGACACTTCGCAAATCATATTATATCTTACCATGAAACATAGAAATGAGATGCGATATCGCGTTTTAAGAAGCATTAGAACTCTATTGCTACGATACGTAGACATCAGCAAACGCTATTTCCTTGCAAGGAAGTGTCGCATTTACATTCATTTGAAGCGTGGACGAGGAAGACATGACACTTCGCAAATCATATTATATCTTACCACGAAACATGGAAATGTGATGCGATATCGCGTTTTAAGAAGCATTAGAACTCTATTGCTACGATACCTAGACATCTGCAGACGCTACTTCCTAGCAAGAAAGTGTCGCATTTACATTCATTTGAAGTGTAGACGACGGATATATAACACTTCGCAAATCATATTATACCTTATCATGAAACATAGAAATGAGATGCGATATCGCGTTTTAAGGATCATAAGAACTCTATTGCTACGATACGTAGACATCTGCAAACGCTATTTCCTTGCAAGGAAGTGTCGCATTTACATACATTTGATATGTAGACGAGGAATACATAACACTTCGCAAATCATATTATATCTTACCATGAAACATAGAAATGAGATCCGATATCGCGTTTTAAGTATCATAAGAACTCTATTGCTACGATACGTAGACATCAGCAAACGCTATTTCCTTGCAAGGAAGTGTCGCATTTACATTCATTTGAAGTGTAGACGAGGAATACATAACACTCCTCAAGTCATATTATATCTTACCATGAAACATAGAAATGAGATGCGATATCGCGTTTTAAGAATCATAAGAACTCTGTTGCTACGATACGTAGACATCTGCAAACGCTATTTCCTTGCAAAGAAGTGTCGCATTTACATTCATTTGAAGTGTAGACGAGGAATACATAACACTTCGCAAATCATATTATATCTTACCATGAAACATAGAAATGAGATCCGATATCGCGTTTTAAGAATCATAAGAACTCTATTGCTACGATACGTAGACATCTGCAAACGCTATTTCCTTGCAAGGAAGTGTCGCATTTACATTCATTTGAAGCGTGGACGAGGAAGACATGACACTTCGCAAATCATATTATATCTTACCACGAAACAAAGTAATGTGATGCGATATCGCGTTTTAAGAAGCATTAGAACTCTATTGCTACGATACCTAGACATCTGCAGACGCTACTTCCTAGCAAGAAAGTGTCGCATTTACATTCATTTGAAGTGTAGACGGCGGATATATAACACTTCGCAAATCATATTATACCTTACCATGAAACATAGAAATGAGATGCGATATCGCGTTTTAAGGATCATAAGAACTCTATTGCTACGATACGTAGACATCTGCAAACGCTGTTTCCTTGCAAGGAAGTGTCGCATTTACATACATTTGATATGTAGACGAGGAATACATAACACTTCGCAAATCATATTATATCTTACCATGAAACATAGAAATGAGATGCGATATCGCGTTTTAAGAAGCATTAGAACACTATTGCTACGATAGGTAGACATCTGCAAACGCTATTTCCTTGCAAGGAAGTGTCGCATTCTCATTCATTTGAAGTGTAGACGAGGAATAAATAGCACTTCGCAAATCATATTATATCTTACCATGAAACATAGAAATGTGAAGCGATATCGCGTTTTAAGAAGCATTAGAACTCTATTGCTACGATACCTAGACATCTGCAGACGCTACTTCCTAGCAAGAAAGTGTCGCATTTACATTCATTTGAAGTGTAGACGGCGGATATATAACACTTCGCAAATCATATTATACCTTACCATGAAACATAGAAATGAGATGCGATATCGCGTTTTAAGGATCATAAGAACTCTATTGCTACGATACGTAGACATCTGCAAACGCTATTTCCTTGCAAGGAAGTGTCGCATTTACATACATTTGATATGTAGACGAGGAATACATAACACTTCGCAAATCATATTATATCTTACCACGAAACATAGAAATGTGATGCGATATCGCGTTTTAAGAAGCATTAGAACTCTACTGCTACGATACGCAGACATCTGCAAACGCTATTTCCTTGCAAGGAAGTGTCGCATTTACATTCATTTGAAGCGTGGACGAGGAAGACATGACACTTCGCAAATCATATTATATCTTACCACGAAACATAGAAATGAGATGCGATATCGCGTTTTAAGAAGCATTAGAACTCTATTGCTACGATACCTAGACATATGCAGACGCTACTTCCTAGCAAGGAAGTGTCGCATTTACATTCAGTTGATGTGTAGACGAGGAATACATAACACGCCTCAAATCATATTATATCTTACCATGAAACATAGAAATGAGATGCGATATCGCGTTTTAAGAATCACAGGAACTCTATTGCTACGATACGTAGACATCTGCAAACGCTATTTCCTTGCAAGAAAGTGTCGCATTTACATTCATTTGAAGTGTAGACGGCGGATATATAACACTTCGCAAATCATATTATACCTTACCATGAAACATAGAAATGAGATGCGATATCGCGTTTTAAGGATCATAAGAACTCTATTGCTACGATACGTAGACATCTGCAAACGCTATTTCCTTGCAAGGAAGTGTCGCATTTACATACATTTGATATGTAGACGAGGAATACATAACACTTCGCAAATCATATTATATCTTACCACGAAACATAGAAATGTGATGCGATATCGCGTTTTAAGAAGCATTAGAACTCTACTGCTACGATACGCAGACATCTGCAAACGCTATTTCCTTGCAAGGAAGTGTCGCATTTACATTCATTTGAAGCGTGGACGAGGAAGACATGACACTTCGCAAATCATATTATATCTTACCACGAAACATGGAAATGTGATGCGATATCGCGTTTTAAGAAGCATTAGAACTCTATTGCTACGATACCTAGACATATGCAGACGCTACTTCCTAGCAAGGAAGTGTCGCATTTACATTCAGTTGATGTGTAGACGAGGAATACATAACACTCCTCAAATCATATTATATCTTACCATGAAACATAGAAATGAGATGCGATATCGCGTTTTAAGAATCACAGGAACTCTATTGCTACGATACGTAGACATCTGCAAACGCTATTTCCTTGCAAGGAAGTGTCGCATTTACATTCATTTGAAGCGTGGACAAGGAATACATGACACTTCGCAAATCATATTATATCTTACCACGAAACATAGAAATGAGATGCGATATCGCGTTTTAAGAAGCATTAGAACTCTATTGCTACGATACCTAGACATCTGCAGACGCTACTTCCTAGCATGGAAGTGTCGCATTTACATTCAGTTGATGTGTAGACGAGGAATACATGACACTTCGCAAATCATATTATATCTTACCACGAAACATAGAAATGAGATGCTATATCGCGTTTTAAGAAGCATTAGAACTCTATTGCTACGATACCTAGACATCTGCAGACGCTACTTCCTAGCAAGGAAGTGTCGCATTTACATTCAGTTGATGTGTAGACGAGTAATACATAACACTCCTCAAATCATATTATATCTTACCATGAAACATAGAAATGAGATGCGATATCGCGTTTTAAGAATCATAAGAACTCTGTTGCTACGATACGTAGACATCTGCAAACGCTACTTCCTAGCAAGAAAGTGCCGCATTTACATTCATTTGAAGTGTAGACGAGGAATAAATAACACTTCGCAAATCATATTATATCTTACCATGAAACATAGAAATGAGATGCGATATCGCGTTTTAAGAAGCATTAGAACACTATTGCTACGATAGGTAGACATTTGCAAACGCTATTTCCTTGCAAGGAAGTGTCGCATTTTCATTCATTTGAAGTGTAGACGAGGAATAAATAACACTTCGCAAATCATATTATATCTTACCATGAAACATAGAAATGAGATGCGATATCGCGTTTTAAGAAGCATTAGAACTCTATTGCTACGATACCTAGACATCTGCAGACGCTACTTCCTAGCAAGGAAGTGTCGCATTTACATTCAGTTGATGTGTAGACGAGGAATACATAACACTTCGCAAATCATATTATATCTTACCATGAAACATAGAAATGAGATGCGATATCGCGTTATAAGAAGCATTAGAACACTACTGCTACGATAGGTAGACATTTGCGAACGCTATTTCCTTGCAAGGAAGTGTCGCATTTACATTCATTTGAAGTGTAGACGAGGAATACATGACACTTCGCAAATCATATTATATCTTACCATGATACATAGAAATGAGATGCGATATCGCGTTTTAAGAAGCATTAGAACACTATTGCAACGATAGGTAGACATTTGCAAACGCTATTTCCTTGCAAGGAAGTGTCGCATTTACATTCATTTGAAGCGTGGACAAGGAATACATGACACTTCGCAAATCATATTATATCTTACCACGAAACATAGAAATGAGATGCGATATCGCGTTTTAAGAAGCATTAGAACTCTATTGCTACGATACCTAGACATCTGCAGACGCTACTTCCTAGCATGGAAGTGTCGCATTTACATTCAGTTGATGTGTAGACGAGGAATACATGACACTTCGCAAATCATATTATATCTTACCACGAAACATAGAAATGAGATGCGATATCGCGTTTTAAGAAGCATTAGAACTCTATTGCTACGATACCTAGACATCTGCAGACGCTACTTCCTAGCAAGGAAGTGTCGCATTTACATTCAGTTGATGTGTAGACGAGGAATACATAACACTTCGCAAATCATATTATATCTTACCATGAAACATAGAAATGAGATGCGATATCGCGTTATAAGAAGCATTAGAACACTATTGCTACGATAGGTAGACATTTGCAAACGCTATTTCCTTGCAAGGAAGTGTCGCATTTACATTCATTTGAAGTGTAGACGAGGAATACATGACACTTCGCAAATCATATTATATCTTACCATGATACATAGAAATGAGATGCGATATCGCGTTTTAAGAAGCATTAGAACACTATTGCTACGATAGGTAGACATTTGCAAACGCTATTTCCTTGCAAGGAAGTGTCGCATTTACATTCATTTGAAGTGTAGACGAGGAATACATGACACTTCGCAAATCATATTATACCTTACCATGAAACATAGAAATGAGATGCGATATCGCGTTTTAAGGATCATAAGAACTCTAGTGCTACGATACGTAGACATCTGCAAACGCTATTTCCTTGCAAGGAAGTGTCGCGTTTACATTCATTTGATATGTAGACGAGGAATACATAACACTTCGCAAATCATATTATATCTTACCATGAAACATAGAAATGAGATGCGATATCGCGTTTTAAGAAGCATTAGAACACTATTGCTGCGATAGGTAGACATTTGCAAACGCTATTTCCTTGCAAGGAAGTGTCGCATTTTCATTCATTTGAAGTGTAGACGAGGAATAAATAACACTTCGCAAATCATATTATATCTTACCATGAAACATAGAAATGAGATGCGATATCGCGTTTTAAGAAGCATTAGAAATCTACTGCTACGATACGTAGACATCTGCAAACGCTATTTCCTAGCGAGGAAGTGTCGCATTCACATTCATTAGAAGTGTAGACGAGGAATACATGACACTTCGCAAATCATATTATATCTTACCATGATACATAGAAATGAGATGCGATATCGCGTTTTAAGAAGCATTAGAACACTATTGCAACGATAGGTAGACATTTGCAAACGCTATTTCCTTGCAAGGAAGTGTCGCATTTACATTCATTTGAAGCGTGGACAAGGAATACATGACACTTCGCAAATCATATTATATCTTACCACGAAACATAGAAATGAGATGCGATATCGCGTTTTAAGAAGCATTAGAACTCTATTGCTACGATACCTAGACATCTGCAGACGCTACTTCCTAGCATGGAAGTGTCGCATTTACATTCAGTTGATGTGTAGACGAGGAATACATGACACTTCGCAAATCATATTATATCTTACCACGAAACATAGAAATGAGATGCGATATCGCGTTTTAAGAAGCATTAGAACTCTATTGCTACGATACCTAGACATCTGCAGACGCTACTTCCTAGCAAGGAAGTGTCGCATTTACATTCAGTTGATGTGTAGACGAGGAATACATAACACTTCGCAAATCATATTATATCTTACCATGAAACATAGAAATGAGATGCGATATCGCGTTATAAGAAGCATTAGAACACTATTGCTACGATAGGTAGACATTTGCAAACGCTATTTCCTTGCAAGGAAGTGTCGCATTTACATTCATTTGAAGTGTAGACGAGGAATACATGACACTTCGCAAATCATATTATATCTTACCATGATACATAGAAATGAGATGCGATATCGCGTTTTAAGAAGCATTAGAACACTATTGCTACGATAGGTAGACATTTGCAAACGCTATTTCCTTGCAAGGAAGTGTCGCATTTACATTCATTTGAAGTGTAGACGAGGAATACATGACACTTCGCAAATCATATTATACCTTACCATGAAACATAGAAATGAGATGCGATATCGCGTTTTAAGGATCATAAGAACTCTAGTGCTACGATACGTAGACATCTGCAAACGCTATTTCCTTGCAAGGAAGTGTCGCGTTTACATTCATTTGATATGTAGACGAGGAATACATAACACTTCGCAAATCATATTATATCTTACCATGAAACATAGAAATGAGATGCGATATCGCGTTTTAAGAAGCATTAGAACACTATTGCTGCGATAGGTAGACATTTGCAAACGCTATTTCCTTGCAAGGAAGTGTCGCATTTTCATTCATTTGAAGTGTAGACGAGGAATAAATAACACTTCGCAAATCATATTATATCTTACCATGAAACATAGAAATGAGATGCGATATCGCGTTTTAAGAAGCATTAGAAATCTACTGCTACGATACGTAGACATCTGCAAACGCTATTTCCTAGCGAGGAAGTGTCGCATTCACATTCATTAGAAGTGTAGACGAGGAATACATGACACTTCGCAAATCATATTATATCTTACCATGATACATAGAAATGAGATGCGATATCGCGTTTTAAGAAGCATTAGAACACTATTGCAACGATAGGTAGACATTTGCAAACGCTATTTCCTTGCAAGGAAGTGTCGCATTTACATTCATTTGAAGCGTGGACAAGGAATACATGACACTTCGCAAATCATATTATATCTTACCACGAAACATAGAAATGAGATGCGATATCGCGTTTTAAGAAGCATTAGAACTCTATTGCTACGATACCTAGACATCTGCAGACGCTACTTCCTAGCATGGAAGTGTCGCATTTACATTCAGTTGATGTGTAGACGAGGAATACATGACACTTCGCAAATCATATTATATCTTACCACGAAACATAGAAATGAGATGCGATATCGCGTTTTAAGAAGCATTAGAACTCTATTGCTACGATACCTAGACATCTGCAGACGCTACTTCCTAGCAAGGAAGTGTCGCATTTACATTCAGTTGATGTGTAGACGAGGAATACATAACACTTCGCAAATCATATTATATCTTACCATGAAACATAGAAATGAGATGCGATATCGCGTTATAAGAAGCATTAGAACACTATTGCTACGATAGGTAGACATTTGCAAACGCTATTTCCTTGCAAGGAAGTGTCGCATTTACATTCATTTGAAGTGTAGACGAGGAATACATGACACTTCGCAAATCATATTATATCTTACCATGATACATAGAAATGAGATGCGATATCGCGTTTTAAGAAGCATTAGAACACTATTGCTACGATAGGTAGACATTTGCAAACGCTATTTCCTTGCAAGGAAGTGTCGCATTTACATTCATTTGAAGTGTAGACGAGGAATACATGACACTTCGCAAATCATATTATACCTTACCATGAAACATAGAAATGAGATGCGATATCGCGTTTTAAGGATCATAAGAACTCTAGTGCTACGATACGTAGACATCTGCAAACGCTATTTCCTTGCAAGGAAGTGTCGCGTTTACATTCATTTGATATGTAGACGAGGAATACATAACACTTCGCAAATCATATTATATCTTACCATGAAACATAGAAATGAGATGCGATATCGCGTTTTAAGAAGCATTAGAACTCTATTGCTACGATACCTAGACATCTGCAGACGCTACTTCCTAGCAAGAAAGTGTCGCATTTACATTCATTTGAAGTGTAGACGGCGGATATATAACACTTCGCAAATCATATTATACCTTACCATGAAACATAGAAATGAGATGCGATATCGCGTTTTAAGGATCATAAGAACTCTATTGCTACGATACGTAGACATCTGCAAACGCTATTTCCTTGCAAGGAAGTGTCGCATTTACATACATTTGATATGTAGACGAGGAATACATAACACTTCGCAAATCATATTATATCTTACCACGAAACATAGAAATGTGATGCGATATCGCGTTTTAAGAAGCATTAGAACTCTACTGCTACGATACGCAGACATCTGCAAACGCTATTTCCTTGCAAGGAAGTGTCGCATTTACATTCATTTGAAGCGTGGACGAGGAAGACATGACACTTCGCAAATCATATTATATCTTACCACGAAACAAAGTAATGTGATGCGATATCGCGTTTTAAGAAGCATTAGAACTCTATTGCTACGATACCTAGACATCTGCAGACGCTACTTCCTAGCAAGAAAGTGTCGCATTTACATTCATTTGAAGTGTAGACGGCGGATATATAACACTTCGCAAATCATATTATACCTTACCATGAAACATAGAAATGAGATGCGATATCGCGTTTTAAGGATCATAAGAACTCTATTGCTACGATACGTAGACATCTGCAAACGCTGTTTCCTTGCAAGGAAGTGTCGCATTTACATACATTTGATATGTAGACGAGGAATACATAACACTTCGCAAATCATATTATATCTTACCATGAAACATAGAAATGAGATGCGATATCGCGTTTTAAGAAGCATTAGAACACTATTGCTACGATAGGTAGACATCTGCAAACGCTATTTCCTTGCAAAGAAGTGTCGCATTTACATTCATTTGAAGTGTAGACGAG
>NW_027490750.1:0-60510 GCF_050948175.1 Xylocopa sonorina | reverse complement strand
ATATATACCTTGTATTCGCTTCAAAAGAATGTAAATGCGACACTTCCTTGCCAGGAAATAGCATTTTCAGATGTCTACGTATTGAAGCAATAGAGTTCTAATGCTTCTTAAATCGCCATATTACATCTCATTTCTATGTTTCATGATAAGATATAATATTCATTGTGGAGTGTTATGTATACCTCGTATTCTCTTTGAAAGCATGCAAACGCGACACTTCCTTGCTAGGAAATAGCGTTTGCAGATGTCTACGTATCGAAGCAGTAGAGTTCTAGTGCTTCTTAAATCGCCATATTACATCTCATTTCTATGTTTCATGATAAAATATAATATTCATTGTGGAGTGTTATGTGTATCTCGTCTATACTTCAAATGAATGTAAATGCGACACTTCCTTGCTGGGAAATAGCGTTTGCAGATGTCTACGTATCGAAGCAATAGAGTTCTAATGCTTCCTAAATCGCCATATTCCATCTCATTTCTATGTTTCATGATAAGATATAATATTCATTGTGGAGTGTTATGTATACCTCGTATTCACTTCAAAAGAATGTAAGTGCGACACTTCCCTGCTTGGAAGTAGCGTTTGCAGATGTCTACGTATCGAAGCAATAGTGTTCTAATGCTTCTTAAATCGCCATATTACATCTCATTTCTATGTTTCATGATAAGATATAATATTCATTGCGAAGTGTCATGTATACCTCGTAATCCTTTCAAAAGAATGTAAATGCGACACTTCCTTGCTTGGAAATAGCGTTTGCAGATGCCTACGTATCGAAGCAATAGAGTTCTAATGCTTCCTAAATCGCCATATTCCATCTCATTTCTATGTTTCATGATAAGATATAATATTCATTGTGGAGTGTTATGTATACCTTGTATTCACTTCAAAAGAATGTAAATGCGACACTTCCTTGCCAGGAAATAGCATTTTCAGATGTCTACGTATTGAAGCAATAGAGTTCTAATGCTTCTTAAATCGCCATATTACATCTCATTTCTATGTTTCATGATAAGATATAATATTCATTGCGAAGTGTCATGTATATCTCGTATACCAGTCAAAAGAATGTAAATGCGACACTTCCTTGCTTGGAAATAGCGTTTGCAGATGCCTACGTATCGAAGCAATAGAGTTCTAATGCTTCCTAAATCGCCATATTGCATCTCATTTCTATGTTTCATGATAAGATATAATAT
Organism: Xylocopa sonorina; assembly: GCF_050948175.1. Lineage (NCBI taxonomy): Eukaryota > Metazoa > Arthropoda > Insecta > Hymenoptera > Apidae > Xylocopa > Xylocopa sonorina. The sequence continues at coordinate 59,307 of NW_027490750.1, read as the reverse complement.
TCATTGTGGAATGTTATGTGTAACGCGTATTCACTTCAAAAGAATGTAAACGCTACACTTCCTTGCTAGGAAGTAGCGTTTGCAGATGTCTACGTATCGAACCAATAGATTTCTAATGCTTCTCAAAACGAGATGTCGCATCACATTTCTATGTTTCATGATAAGATATAATATTCATTGCGAAGTGTCATGTATACCTCGCGTACACTTCAAATGAATGTAAATGCGACTCTGCCTTGCTAGGAAATAGCGTCTGCAGATATCTACGTATCGTAGCAATAAAGTTCTAATGCTTCTCAAAACGCGATATAGCATCTCATTTCTATGTCCCATTATAAGATATAATATTCATTGTGCATTGTTATGTATACCTCGTATTCACTTCAAAAGAATGTAAATACGACACTTCCTTAGGAAATAGCATGTGCAGATGTCTACGTATCGTAGCAATAAATTTCTAATGCTTCTTAAATCGCGATATCGCATCTCATTTCTATGTCTCATGATAAGATATAATATTCATTGTGCAGTGTTATGTATACCTTGTATTCACTTCAAAAGAATGTAAATGCGACACTTCCTATCTTCGAAATAGCGTTTGCAGATGTCTACGTATCAAAGCTATAAATTTCAAATCTTTCTTAAATCGCGATATCGCATCTCATTTTTATGATTCGTGATAAGATATAATATTCATTGCGAAGTGTCATGTACACCTCGTATTCAATTCAAAAGAAAGTAAATGCGACTATTGCTTGCTAGGAAATAGCGTTTGCAGATGTCTCCGCATCGAGGCCATAGAGCTCTAATGCTTCTTACAACGGGATATCGCATCTCTCTTCTATGTTTCATGATAAGATATAATATTTATTGCGAAGTGTCATGTATACCTCGTATTCTCTTCAAAAGGATGTAAATGCGAATCTTCCTTGCTAGGAAAAAGCGTTTGCAGATGTCTACGTATCTGAGCAATAGAGTTCTAATGCTTCTTACAACGCGATATCGCATTTCTCTTCTATGTTTCATGATAAGATATAGTATTCATTGCGAAGTGTCATGTATACCTCGTATTCACTTCAAAAGAATGTAAATGCGACACTTCCGTGCTAGGAAATAGCGCTTGCAGATGCCTACGCACCGAGGCCATAGAGTTCTAATGCCTCTTACAACGCGATATCGCATCTCCCTTCTATGTCTCATGATAAGATATAGTATTCATTGCGAAGTGTCATGTATACTTCGTATTCACTTCAAAAGAAAAAAAATGCGACTATTGCTTGCAAGGAATTAGCGTTTGCAGATGTCTATGTATCGTAGCAATAGAGTTCTAAAGCTACTTAAATCGCGATATCGCATCCCATTTATATGTTTCATGATAAGATATAATATTCTTTGCGAAGTGTCATGTATACCTCGTATTCACTACAAAAGAATGTAAGTGCGACACTTCCATGCTAGGAAATAGCGTTTGCAGATGTCTCCGCATCGAGGCCATAGTGTTCTAATGCTTCTTAAAACGCGATATCGCATCTCTCTTCCATGTTTCATGATAAGATATAATATTTTCTGCGAAGTGTCATGTATACCTCGTGTTCACTTCAGAAGAATGTAAATGCGAATCTTCCTTGCTAGGAAATAGCGTTTGCAGATGTCTACGTATCGTAGCAATAGAGTTCTAATGCTACTTAAATCGCGATATCGCATATCATTTATATGTTTCGTGATAAGGTATAATATTCACTGCGAAGTGTCATGTATACCTCGTATTCACTTCAGAAGAATGTATGTGCGACATTTCCATGCTAGGAGATAGCGTTTGCAGATGTCTCCGCATCGAGACCATATATTTGTAATGCTTCCTAAAACGCGATATCGCATCTCTCTTCTATGTTTCATGATAAGATATAATATTCATTGGGAAGTGTCATGTATACCTCGTCTTCTCTCCAAACGAATGTAAAAGCGACACTTCCTTGCTAGGAAATAGCGTATTCAGATGTCTACGTATCGTAGCAAAGGGGTTCTAATGCTACTTAAATCGCGATATCGCTTCTCATTTCTATGTTTCGTGATAAGATATAATATTCATTGCGAAGTGTCATGTGTACCTCGTATTCACTTCATAAGAATGTAAATGCGACACCTCCATGCAAGGAAATAGCGTTTGCAGATATCTCCGCGTCGAGGCAATAGTGTTCTAATGCTTCTAAAAACGCGATATCGCATATCCCTTCTAGGTTACATGATAAGATATAATATTCATTGCGAAGTGTCATGTATATCTCGTATTCACTACAAAAGGAAGTAAATGCGACTATTGCTTGCTAGGAAATAGCGTTTTCAGATGTCTATGTATCGTAGCAATAGAGTTCTAAAGCTACTTAAATCGCGATATCGCATCTCATTTATATGTTTCGTGGTAAGATATAATATTCATTGCGAAGTGTCATGTATACCTCGTATTCACTTCAGAAGAATGTAAGTACGACATTTCCATGCTAGGAGATAGCGTTTCCAGATGTCTCCGCATCGAGAACATAGATTTGAAATGCTTCTTAAAACGCGATATCGCATCTCATTTCTATGCTTCATGATAAGATACAATATTCATTGCGAAGTGTCATGTATACCTCGTATTCACCCCAAACGAATGTAAATGCGACACCTCCTTGCTAGGAAATAGCGTATTCAGATGTCTACGTATCGTAGCAGTAGAGTTCTAATGCTACCTAAATCGCGATATCGCATCTCATTTCCATGTTTCGTGACAAGATATAATATTCACTGCAAAGTGTCATGTATACCTCGTATTCACTTCAAAGGAATGTAAATGCGACACTTCCATGCAAGGAAATAGCGTTTGCAGATGTCTCCGCACCGAGGCCATAGAGTTCCAATGCTTCTTACAACGCGATATCGCATCTCTCTTCTATGTTTCATGATAAGATATAATATTTATTGCGAAGTGTCATGTATACCTCGTATTCACTTCAAAAGAATGTACATGCGACTATTCCTTGCTAGGAAATGGCGTTTGCAGATGCCTACGTATCGTAGCTATAGAGTTCTAATGCTTCTTATATCGCGATATTGCATCTCATTTCTATGTTACATGATAAGATACAATGTTCATTGCGAAGTGTCATGTATACCTCGTACTCGCTTCAAAAGAATGTAAATGCGAATCTTCCTTGCTAGGCAATAGCTTATTCAGATGTCTACGTATCGTAGCAATAGAGTTCTAATGCTACTTAAATCGCGATATCGCTTCTCATTCCTATGTTTCGTGATAAGATATAATATTCATTGCGAAGTGTCATGTACACCTCGTATTCACTACAAAAGTATGTAAATGCGTCACTTCCATGCTAGGAAATAGCATCTGCAGATGTCTACGCGTCGAGGCCATAGAGTTCTAATGCTTCTTAAAACGCGATATCGCATCTCATTTGTATGTTTCGTGATAAGATATAATATTCATTGCGAAGTGTCATGTATACCTCGTATTCAATTCAAAAGAATGTAAATGCGACTATTGCTTGCTAGGAAATAGCGTTTGCAGATGTCTACGTAGCGTAGCAATAGAGTTGTAATGCTACTCAAATAGCGATATCGCATCACATCTATATGTTTCGTGATAAGATATAATATTCATTGCGAAGTGTCATGTATACCTCGTATTCACTTCATAAGAATGTAAATGCGACTATTGCTTGCTAGGAAATAGCGTTTGCAGATGTCTACGTATCGTAGCAATAGTGTTCTAATGCTACTTAAATCGCGATATCGCATCTCATTTCTATGTTTCGTGATAAGATATAATATTCATTGCGAAGTGTCATGTATACCTCGTATTCACTTCAAAAGAATGTAAGTGCGACACTTCCATGCTAGGAAATAGCGTTTGCAGATGTCTCCGCATCGAGGCCATAGAGTTCTAAAGCTTCTTAAAACGCGATATCGCATCTCTCTTCTATGTTTCATGATAAGATATAATATTCATTGCGAAGCGTCATGTATACCTCGTATTCTCTCCAAACGAATGTAAATGCAACACTTCCTTCCTAGGAAATAGCTTATTCAGATGTCTATGTATCGTAGCAATAGAGTTCTAATGCTACTTAAATCGCAATATCGCATCTCATTTCTATGTTTCGTGATAAGATATAATATTCATTGCGAAGAGTCATGTACACCTCGAATTCAATTCAAAAGAAAGTAAATGCGACTATTGCTTGCTAGGAAATAGCGTTTGCAAATGTCTATGTATCGTGGCAATAGAGTTCTAATGCTACTTAAATCGCGATATCGCATCTCATTTCTATGTTTCGTGATAAGATATAATACTCATTGCGAAGTGTCATGTAAACCTCGTATTCACTTCAAAAGAATGTAAATGCGAATATTGCTTGCTAGGAAATAGCATTTGCAGATGCCTACGTATCGTAGCAATAAAGTTCTAATGCTACTTAAATCGCGATATCGCATCTCATCTATATATTTCGTGATAAGGTATAATATTCATTGCGAAGTGTCATGTATACCTCGCATTCACTTCAAAAGTATGTAAATGCGAATCTCCCTTGCTAGGAAATACCATTTGCAGATGTCTACGTATCGTCGCAATAGAGTTCTAATGCTTCTCAAAACGCGATATCGCATCTCAATTCTATGTTTCGTGATAAGATATAATATTCATTGCGAAGTGTCATGTACACCTCGTATTCACTACAAAAGAATGTAAATGCGGCACTTCCATGCTAGGAAATAGCGTCTGCAGATGTCTACGCGTCGAGGCAATAGAGTTCTAATGCTTCTTAAAACGCGATACCGCATCTCCCTTCTATGTTTCATGATTAGATATAATATTCATTGCGAAGTGTCATGTACACCTCGTATTCACTACAAAAGAATGTAAATGCGACACTTACTTGCTAGGAAATACCGTTTGCAGATGTCTACGTATCGTAGCAAAAGAGTTCTAATGCTTCTCAAAACGCGATATCGCATCTCAATTCTATGTTTCGTGATAAGATATAATATTCATTGCGAAGTGTCATGTATACCTCGTCCTCTCCAAGCGAATGTAAATGCGACACTTCCTTGCTAGGAAATAGCGTATTCAGATGGCTACGTATCGTAGCAAAAGGGTTTTAATGCTACTTAAATCCCGATATCGCATCTCATTTCATTGTTTCGTGATAAGATATAATATTCATTGCGAAGTGTCATGTACACCTCGTATTCAATTCAAAAGAAAGTAAATGCGACTATTGCTTGCTGGGAAATAGCGTTTGCAGATGTCTACGTATCGTAGCAATAGAGTTCTAATGCTACTTAAATCGCGATACCGTATCTCATTTATATGTTTCGTGATAAGATATAATATTCATTGCGAAGTATCATGTATACCTCGTATTCACTTCAGAAGAATGTAAGTGCGACACTTCCATGCTAGGAAGTAGCGTTTGCAGATCTCTCCGCATCGAGGCCATAGAGTTCTAATGCTTCCTACAACGCGATATCGCATCTCTCTTCTATGTTTCATGATAAGGTATAATATTCATTGCGAAGTCTCATGTATACCTCGTATTTACTTCAAAAGAATGTAAGTAGGTCACTTCCATGCTAGGAATTAGCGTTTGCAGATGTCTCCGCTTCGAGGCCATAGAGTTCTAATGCTTCTTAAAACGCGTTATCGCATCTCTCTTCTATGTTTCATGATAAGACATAATATTCATTGCAAAGTGTCATGCATACCTCGTATTCTCTCCAAACGAATGTAAATGCAACACTTCCCTCCTAGGAAATAGCTTATTCAGATGTCTACGTATCGTAGCAAAAGAGTTCTAATGCTACTTAAATCGCGATATCGCATCTCATTTCTATGTTTCGTGATAAGATATAATATTCATTGCGAAGTGTCATGTACACCTCGTATTCAATTCAAAAGAAAGTAAATGCGACTATTGCTTGCTGGGAAATAGCGTTTGCAGATGTCTACGTATCGTAGCAAAAGAGTTCTAATGCTACTTAAAACGCGATATCGCTTCTCATTTCTATGTTTCGTGATAAGATATAATATTCATTGCGAAGTGTCATGCATACCATGAATTCGCTTCAAAATAATGTAAGTGCGACACTTCCATGCTAGGAAATAGCGTTTGCACATGTCTACGTATCGTAGCAACAGAGTCCTAATGCTTCTTAAAACGAGATGTCGCATTTCATTTCTATGTTTCGTGATAAGGTATAATATTCATTGCGAAGTGTCATGTATACCTCGTACTCACTTCAAAAGAATGTAAATGCGACTATTACTTTCTAGGAAATAGCGTTTGCAGATGCCTACATATCGTAGCAATAGAGTTCTAATGCTTCTTAAAACGCGATATCGCATCTCACTTCTATGTTTCATGATAAGATATAATATTCATTGCGAAGTGTCACCTCGTATTCACTTCAAAAGAATGTAAGTGCGACACTTCCATGCTAGGAAATGGCGTATGCAGTTGTCTCCGCATCGAGGCCATAGTGTTCTAATGCTTCTTAAAACGCGATATCGCATCTCTTTTCTATGATTCGTGATAAGTTATAATATTCATTCCGAAGTGTCATGTATACCACGAATTCGCTTCAAAGTAATGTAAATGTGACACTTCCGTGCTAGGAAATAGCGTTTGCAGATGTCTACGTATCGTAGCAATAGAGTCCTAATGCTTCTTAAAACGAGATGTCGCATTTCATTTCTATGTTTCGTGATAAGATATAATATTCATTGCGAAGTGTCATGTATACCTCCTATTCACTCCAAACGAATGTAAATGCGAATCTTCCTTGCTAGGAAATAGCGTTTGCAGATGTCTACGTATCGTAGGAATACGTAGAACTCATAGAGTTCTAATGCTACATAAATCGCGATATCGCATCTCACTCCTAAGTTTCATGATAAGGAATAATATTCATTGCGAGGTGTCATGTATACCCCGTATTCACTTCAAAAGTATGTAAATGCGACACTTCCATGCTAGGAAATTGCGCTTGCAGATGTCTACGTATCGTAGCAATAGGGTTCTAATGCTTCTTAAAACGCGATTTCGCATCTCATTTCTATGTTTCATGGTAAAATATAATATGATTTGCGAAGTGTCATGTATTCTTCGTCTACACTTCAAATGAATGTAAATGCGACACTTCCTTGCTAGGAAATAGCGTCTGCAGATGTCGAGGTATCGTAGCAATAGAGTTCTAATGCTTCTTACAACGCGATATCGCATTTCCCTTCTCTGTTTCATGATAAGATATAGTATTCATTGCGAAGTGTCATGTATACCTCGTATTCACTTCATAAGAATGTAAATGCGACTATTGCTTGCTAAGAAATAGCGTTTGCAGATGTCTACGTATCGTAGCAATAGAGTTCTAATGCTACTTAAATCGCGATATCGCATCTCATTAATATGTTTAGTGATGAGATATAATATTCATTGCGAAGTCTCATGTATACCTCCTTTTCACTTCACAACAATGGAAGTGCGACACTTCCATGCTAGGAAATAGCGTTTGCAGATGTCTCCTCATCGAGGCCATAGAGTTCTAATGCTTCTTACAACGCGATATCGCATCTCTCTTCTATGTTTCATGATAAGATATAATATTCATTGCGAAGTCTCATGTATACCTCGTATTCAATTCAAGAGAAAGTAAATACGACTATTGCTTGCTAAGAAATAGCGTTTGCAGATGTCTACGTATCGTAGCAATAGAGTTCTAATGCTACTTAAATCGCGATATCGCATCTCATTAATATGTTTCGTGATGAGATATAATATTCATTGCGAAGTCTCATGTATACCTCCTTTTCACTTCACAACAATGGAAGTGCGACACTTCCATGCTAGGAAATAGCATTTGCAGATGTCTCCTCATCAAGGCCATAGAGTTCTAATGCTTCTTACAACGCGATATCGCATCTCTCTTCTATGTTTCATGATAAGATATAATATTCATTGCGAAGTCTCATGTATACCTCGTATTCAATTCAAAAGAAAGTAAATGCGACTATTGCTTGCTAGGAAATAGAGTTTGCAAATGTCTATGTATCGTAGCAATAGAGTTCTAATGCTACTTAAATCGCGATATCGCATCTCATTTCTATGTTTCGTGATAAGATATAATATTCATTTGCGAAGTGTCATGTACACCTCGTATTCACTTCAAAAGAATGTAAATGCGACTATTGCTTGCTAGGAAATAGCGTTTGCAGATGTCTACGTATCGTAGCAATAAAGTTCTAATGCTACTTAAATCGCGATATCGCATCTCATCTATATGTTTCGTGATAAGATATAATATTCATTGCGAAGTGTCATGTATACCTCGTATTCACTTCAAAAGAATGTAAATGCGACTATTGCTTGCTAGGAAATAGCGTTTGCAGATGTCTACGTATCGTAGCAATAAAGTTCTAGTGCTACTCAAATCGCGATATCGCATCTCATCTATATATTTCGTGATAAGGTATAATATTCATTGCGAAGTGTCATGTATACCTCGTATTCACTTCAAAGGAATGTAAGTGCGACACTTCCATGCTAGGAAATAGCGTTTGCAGATTTCTCCGCATCGAGGCCATAGAGTTCTAAAGCTTCTTAAAACGCGATATCGCATCTCTCTTCTATGTTTCATGATAAGATATAGTATTCATTGCGAAGCGTCATGTATACCTCGTATTCTCTCCAAACGAATGTAAATGCAACACTTCCTTCCTAGGAAATAGCTTATTCAGATGTCTACGTATCGTAGCAATAGAGTTCTAATGCTACTTAAATCGCGATATCGCATCTCATTCCTATGTCTCGTGATAAGATATAATATTCATTGCGAAGTGCCATGTACACCTCGTATTCACTTCAAAAGAATGTAAATGCGACACTTCCATGCTAGGAAATAGCGTCTGCAGATGTCTACGACTCGAGGCAATAGAGTTCTAATGCTTATTAAAACGCGACATCGCATCTCTGTTCTATGTTTCATGATAAGATGTAATATTCATTGCGAAGTGTCATGTATGCCTCGTCTTCTCTCCAAACGAATGTAAATGCGACACTTCCTTGCTAGGACATAGCGTATTCTGGTGTCTACGTATCGTAGCAAAGGGGTTCTAATGCTACTTAAATCCCGATATCGCATCACATTTCTATGATTCGTGATAGGATATAATATTCATTGCGAAGTGTCATGTACACCTCGTATTCACTTCAAAAGTATGTAAATGCGACACTTCCATGCTAGGAAATAGCGTTTGCAGATGTCTCCGCATCGCGGCCATAGAGTTCCAATGCTTCTTACAACGCGATATCGCATCTCCCTTCTATGTTTCATGATAAGATATAGTATTCATTGCGAAGTGTCATGTATACCTCGTATTCACTTCATAAGAATGTAAATGCGACTATTGCTTGCTAGGAAATAGCGTTTGCAGATGTCTATGTATCGTAGCAATAGAGTTCTAATGCTACTTAAATCGCAATATCGCATCTCATTTCTATGTTTCGTGATAAGATATAATATTCATTGCGAAGTGTCATGTATACCTCGTATTCACTTCAAAAGAATGTAAATGCGACTATTGCTTGCTAGGAAATAGCGTTTGCAGAGTTCTACGTGTCTTAGCAATGGAGTTCTAATGCTTCTTAGAAAGGGATATCGCATCTCATTTCTATGCTTTATGATAAGATCTATTATTCATTGCGAAGTGTCACTGATACATCGTCTTCTCACCAAACGAATGTAAATGCAACACTTCCTTGCTAGGAAATAGCGTATTCAGATGTCTACGTATCGTAGCAATAGAGTTCTAATGCTACTTAAATCTCGATATCGCATCTCATTTATATGTTTCATTATAAGATATAATATTCATTGCGAAGTGTCATGTATACCTCGTATTCACATCAAACGAATGTAAATGCGACTATTCCTTGCTAGGGCATAGCGTTTGCAGATGCCTACGTATCGTAGCAATAGAGTTCTAATGCTTCTTATATCGCGATATCGCATCTCATTTCTATGATTCGTGATAAGTTATAATATTCATTCCGAAGTGTCATGTATACCACGAATTCGCTTCAAAATAATGTAAATGCGACACTTCCATGCTAGGAAATAGCGTTGGCAGATGTCTACGTATCGTAGCAATAGTGTCCTATTGCTTCTTAAAACGAGATGTCGCATTTCATTTCTATGTTTCGTGATAAGATATAATATTCATTGCGAAGTGTCATGTATACCTCGTATTCACATCAAAAGAATGAAAGTGCGACACTTCCATGCTAGGAAATGGCGTATGCAGTTGTCTCCGCATCGAGGCCATAGTGTTCTAATGCTTCTTAAAACGCGATATCGCATCCCTTTTCTATGATTCGTGATAAGTTATAATATTCATTCCGAAGTGTCATGTATACCACGAATTCGCTTCAAAGTAATGTAAATGTGACACTTCCATGCTAGGAAATAGCGTTTGCAGATGTCTTCGTATCGTTGCAATAGTGTCCTAATGCTTCTTAAAACGAGATGTCGCATTTCATTTCTATGTTTCGTGATAAGATGTAATATTCATTGCGAAGTGTCATGTATACCTCGTATTCACATCAAAAGAATGTAAGTGCGACACTTCCATGCTAGGAAATGGCGTATGCAGTTGTCTCCGCATCGAGGCCATAGTGTTCTAATGCTTCTTAAAACGCGATATCGCATCTCTTTTCTATGATTCGTGATAAGTTATAATATTCATTCCGAAGTGTCATGTATACCACGAATTCGCTTCAAAGTAATGTAAATGTGACACTTCCATGCTAGGAAATAGCGTTTGCAGATGTCTACGTATCGTAGCAATAGAGTTCTTATGCTGCTTAAATCGCGATATCGCAACTCATTTCTATGTTTCGTGATAAGTTATAATATTCATTGCGAAATGTCACGTATACCTCGTTTTCACTTCAAAAGAAAGTAAATGCGACACTTCCTTCCTAGGAAATAGCGTTTGCAGATGTCTACGTACCGTAGCAAAAGATTTCTTATGCTTCTTAAAACGGGATATCGCATCTCATTTCTATGATTCATGACAAGATATAATATTCATTGCGAAGTGTCATGTTTTCCTCATATTCACTTCAAAAGAATGTAAGTGCGACACTTCCTTCCTAGGAAATAGCGTTTGCAGATGTCTACGTATCGTAGCAATAGAGTTCTAGTGCTTCTTAAAACGCGATATCGCATCACACTCCTAAGTTTCATGATAAGGAATAATATTCATTGCGAAGTGTCATGTATACCTCGTATGTACTTCAAAAGAATGTAAATGTGACACTTCCTTGCTAGGAATTAGCGTTTCCTGATGTCTACGTATCGTAGCAATAGAGTTCTAATGCTACTTAAATCGCAATATCGCATCTCATTTCTATGTTTCGTGATAAGATATAATATTCATTGCGAAGTGTCATGTATACCTCGTATTCACTTCAAAAGAATGTAAATGCGACTATTGCTTGCTAGGAAATAGCGTTTGCAGAGTTCTACGTGTCTTAGCAATGGAGTTCTAATGCTTCTTAGAAAGGGATATCGCATCTCATTTCTATGCTTTATGATAAGATCTATTATTCATTGCGAAGTGTCACTGATACATCGTCTTCTCACCAAACGAATGTAAATGCAACACTTCCTTGCTAGGAAATAGCGTATTCAGATGTCTACGTATCGTAGCAATAGAGTTCTAATGCTACTTAAATCTCGATATCGCATCTCATTTATATGTTTCATTATAAGATATAATATTCATTGCGAAGTGTCATGTATACCTCGTATTCACATCAAACGAATGTAAATGCGACTATTCCTTGCTAGGGCATAGCGTTTGCAGATGCCTACGTATCGTAGCAATAGAGTTCTAATGCTTCTTATATCGCGATATCGCATCTCATTTCTATGATTCGTGATAAGTTATAATATTCATTCCGAAGTGTCATGTATACCACGAATTCGCTTCAAAATAATGTAAATGCGACACTTCCATGCTAGGAAATAGCGTTGGCAGATGTCTACGTATCGTAGCAATAGTGTCCTATTGCTTCTTAAAACGAGATGTCGCATTTCATTTCTATGTTTCGTGATAAGATATAATATTCATTGCGAAGTGTCATGTATACCTCGTATTCACATCAAAAGAATGTAAGTGCGACACTTCCATGCTAGGAAATGGCGTATGCAGTTGTCTCCGCATCGAGGCCATAGTGTTCTAATGCTTCTTAAAACGCGATATCGCATCTCTTTTCTATGATTCGTGATAAGTTATAATATTCATTCCGAAGTGTCATGTATACCACGAATTCGCTTCAAAGTAATGTAAATGTGACACTTCCATGCTAGGAAATAGCGTTTGCAGATGTCTACGTATCGTAGCAATAGAGTTCTTATGCTGCTTAAATCGCGATATCGCAACTCATTTCTATGTTTCGTGATAAGTTATAATATTCATTGCGAAATGTCACGTATACCTCGTTTTCACTTCAAAAGAAAGTAAATGCGACACTTCCTTCCTAGGAAATAGCGTTTGCAGATGTCTACGTACCGTAGCAAAAGATTTCTTATGCTTCTTAAAACGGGATATCGCATCTCATTTCTATGATTCATGACAAGATATAATATTCATTGCGAAGTGTCATGTTTTCCTCATATTCACTTCAAAAGAATGTAAGTGCGACACTTCCTTCCTAGGAAATAGCGTTTGCAGATGTCTACGTATCGTAGCAATAGAGTTCTAGTGCTTCTTAAAACGCGATATCGCATCACACTCCTAAGTTTCATGATAAGGAATAATATTCATTGCGAAGTGTCATGTATACCTCGTATGTACTTCAAAAGAATGTAAATGTGACACTTCCTTGCTAGGAATTAGCGTTTCCTGATGTCTACGTATCGAAACAATAGAGTTCTAGTGCTTCTTAAAACGAGATGTCGCATCTCATTTCTCTGTTTCATGATAATGTACAATATTCATTGCGAAGTGTCATGTATACCTCGTATTCACTTCATAAGAATATAAATGCGACTATTCCTTGCTATGAAATAGCGTTTGCAGATGTCTACGTATCGTAGCAATAGAGTTCTTATGCTTCTTAAAACGCGATATCGCATCACACTCCTAAGTTTCATGATAAGGAATAATATTCATTGCGAAGTGTCATGTATACCTCGTATTCACTTCAAAAGAATGTAAATGCGACACTTCCTTGCTAGGAAATAGCGTTTGCAGATGTCTACGTATCGTAGCAATAGAGATCTAATGCATCTTAAGACGAGATGTCGCATCTCGTTTCTATGTTTCATGATAAGATATAATATTCATTGCGATGTGTCATGTATAGCTCGTATGTACTTCAAAAGAATGTAAATGCGACACTTCCTTGCTAGGAATTAGCGTTTCCAGATGTCTACGTATCGAAACAATAGAGTTCTAATGGGGAGGGGTAGTGGTCCTTCTCACACCCGAGAACCATCCTGTTTGTCTCCATGGACTATGGCAGCGGTCTTACCGTTGCAGAGCTCTGGATCCTATCCTTCGGGCTTCAGGGTCTCTTCTTGCTCACTTCCCGACTCCTCCACCGTCGAGCCCGTCACGCTACCTCGGCGCACAGCCCTTCCGCGAACCTGCGGTCTTATTCTCCCCCGAAGAGGCGTCTTATGGGTCGCTTCTTCCATCAGCTCGCCAGTCTAATCCGTAGAACGGAGAGAGAGAAACGAAAGGGGGGGGGGAGGTTCTACCATCGTGTATTTCACGTTCTTCGCAAATACAGCTATCGCGATGGTCCGTGTCGCGCTTGTCGCATGGGTGGTGATCTGCGAGCTAGACTAACCGAAGCAGGGGGGGGGGGGGATGAGCGAGCCTTGTGACTTCACCACGTCACAGTACATACAAATTTGCGATTAAGTAGCTATGTGTTCAAATTCAATTCCGAATAATGCACTAAAAAGCATCCCAGATAACAAACGGCAAGATGGTATCGACACCGTGCCGGCACTATATTGCCACTTCCGAGGAGTGTCATCTGATTCGTAGTCGTCTCTGACATGATTCGTTGACTAAAATGCCAGAACGTGTTACCAGCACGTTCTAGACAAGCGAATCGCGCAGCACCAGCACCATGGTGACACGCGTATCATCGCTCCGTTCATGAATCTCCTCAGCAATGACGCAGGATCACATTTGGCAATGGGGAACCTGTGCTTTCATACAAATTAGAACCGTTAGATGTCAGTAGATGTTCAGCATATGAGTATTGATAGACATTTTGATGGTCGTTTTCCTATATTTATAGTTATTGAGCGAGTCGTATATATTTCTTTCAATCCATCATAGACTAAAAATATTATTTATAAAAAAAAATATTACTTATAAAATAAAAATTCATGCTGTTGCGTCCCTAACTTCGCCTTGTGTAATTTTTGAAATAACATGCTGTCATCGTATTTAATGTAACCCTTAATTGCATGAATTTGTAACAATAAATTGAAGAAAATATATATAAAATAAGTGTATATATTTTTATGACAAAGTAATTATCGACTTTATGGAAAAAATCGCCCTATCGAGCTAGTTTATAGAAAATAATAAAATCGAGTTCTTATATCTTTGTTTCGTGCCGGTGTATCTATATTGGAATCAAAATAAATAAATTGCACAGTTTAGTCACTTTTCATATTTGCTTATAATTTTTATGGAAACAGCTTCCCCATTAGTAAATGTCAGCCTACGCCACAACCACGCGTGTAGCTATGGTGAGCTGATAGTGTCATTGTCACGGCCGTGTAGCCCGTGTGCTATATCTCGGTGCTTTAATAGTGCCGTGATACGAATGCCGCACCAGTACTAACAGTATGCCATTTCGAAAGCTGAGTAGGAGCACTTTGTTAGCACAGTTCTGTCACGGAATTCGTTCCATCCGTTGTCATTGGCGTGCCAATCGCTGGCTGTTTGGGATATTGTAGTGCACGAGGCAGACTTGTTCCTTATCATCGTCAAGGAGATGGATTTTCACTCCCCCCTTTTTGAATTTTTTAAATTATTGTTTGGAATTTTTGCCGTTTCTGTATCTCTATGACCGCATTGTGGATTCAACTTATGTACGATCTTTTTGGTCTTCATCTTTTGTTACATGTAACATTATTTATGTGATGCACGTTTGTTATGTAATGCTCCGATTTGTAAGCCTCAGATACTTTTATTCTTAGGTAAAGCAACTTATTCGATTAATATATATTTATTAGACATAGATATAAACAATTAGAAAAATGTTATTAAAACGCTATTAAATATGTTGTTGCAATTATATATTTAAGGTCTGAAGATGTAGATGCAATTAATGTCCGATATTTTACGTGATCCAATCGACGTGAGGCTATGAAATATAAAAATCTTTTACTATACTTCGACCCCTTTACATGTTACATGAATGATAAGTTCTGCAAGACAAGAAGCCTAAATTAGTGAGATATCTAGGAACATAAGTAATTTGTAAGTAACACATCTTTTCTCTTTGAAATATTTGCCTTTGCATAGAATAGAACGTATAGATATAATTGCCTGTTTTGTACCCATTTCGGTCCAATTCTATTATAGCCTTTGAGCAGAAGTAATATTGATTATACTTGATTTTGCAATAGTTCTTTAATTAACAGATTTTATTAACCTAGAATCATCATTTGACGGATGTATCAATCTACTTTGTAGCTCCATCAGTTTCTTTTTCTGCTCGCTACTTTCCATTTTCAGTTCCGTATACTTATCCTTTATCACCATCATATATGTTGCGTAAAATTACAATAACCTTTTGTCCTCAAATTTTGCGGATATTTCAATTAAATTTCCTTTGATTAAATAAACGGAAATTAAAAAACAGTGGCACGTACCATTTCTTGGAAACGTTGTATCGTAATTTGCATCTGACTGTTTTGAAAGGCACGCACTTTACTTAACGTTTGCAATGATTCGGTTAGCGAAGTAAAGTAATATTCTACTTTCGAAATTGTTGGCTCTTGTAATTCTAAGGCAAATATCTGTCGACATCGTGAACATTGTTTTTTGGCAAAATTCCAGAAAAACAAATATACTATAAGTAAAATAATAAACATCATAATATTAAATTTAACTCTGTTCATCGTTGCCTTGTTGGACACATGCATAACAATATACAGGGTGGGGCAGTAATAATTAGCACCTCAGATATCCACGAAACTATAAGTTTCATAGAAGTTTTTGTTAATATAAAATTGCATAGTACAAAGGGGCCATCGGATGATGAAAATAGTTTTTTTGTAAGTGGAGTTATATTGGACATATGAAGGTTACCTTCATTCTTTAAAATGAATTGGTATGTCTATTCTTCCGTAATACAATAGAGCATTTTAAAGCAAGTTTAACGATCTGTAACATAAAGGCATTGAAGGTTACAAAAAGTAAAGAGAGGCGATAATACTCACGGTTTTGACAGTAAATGAAACATACGTATTGTAAACAGTGGTGGAAGGCGTAATACTTACCGTTTACTTCACTGTGAATAAACACTTTTCGAAGGGCATTTCAATAGTTTGCAGCATAAGTTAAACATGATAAGATTAGTATTGAAAAATCGGTTCGAATACGTTTGGTTAGTCTGTTCTTTGTGTCGTTCATTTTATAAGTACTGAGCTGCGGATTCCTGAGGACAGCTCACAAAATTGTTGAACTATGGAAGATTATCATTGTGAATTTGAATCAAAAGGTAATGAAATTCCATTAGATTGTAAGCAGATCTCAATGTTTCATTTTAGATAGTAAGATTAAATACTCTTTACAAAACTACAAGAATGGATACATACCTTTCTGTTATTATTACTTCATAAAGAATTATAATTGCAATTATATAGTTCATTACGATAAAAAATATTTCTCAGAAAATTCTAAATATTAAATAAAAGAATCAAGTAAAACATTTTTAATAATTACGAATATGAAAAATACTTGAACATTCCAATAGAAAGATGTCTAAACAGGAGCTAGAAAAGTCAAACATTCAATTTCAATTCCAGAATTCATCTATAAGAGGTAAAATGTTTCGAAAGCTTTAATTACAGACTTTAATGCAAGCAGTTGGGTAGTATTTCAATTTTTAAGAAAATTGATGAAAGTCAACCATTTTGAAGTGGTCACAATCTTTGTCGTTTGAGCAATAAGTGAATAACAAATAACTGCATAAATTCCAGGCTTAAAAACTTATGGATTAAATCCTATGCAGACTCGTTTATGAGCGAGTTACTAAATAATAATCCACACTAAGTAATCATTTTAAAACTTAAACGATTACATCTCGCGAACTTTCAAAGATATCAGAAGCGTGAAAATTATGTGGTTTATCAAAAACTCTTCTAAAAGAACGGACGAAGCCAATAGAAATCTTTGTTGAAGTAAGCAAGTTCTAAAGTTCTAAGCAACGCGATGGCCCTTATCTGCCTATGTTTCATAGCAAGTAAGTTCTGAATTTCTGTGAAATCCGATGGAATTTCTCACTACTAACGTTTCAAAGTAAGTTCTCAAATTCTCAGTTCTACGTTTAAAACTATGTGTGTTCTATATATCTATGTAAAGTGATGGTTCCTATTAGTTGTGACGGAAACCTATATATAGTAAGTCAGGGAAGCTCCAAGGGGTTAATTATCTAAATGCTTTAAGGTGTAAAACGTACTTTAATCTAAAGCGATCTATCGTTCCAAGGTATCCTCTCACGTACAACTTTTCTTGGGCGCCAGCTGCTCAGAAAGTAGCAAAGGGATAGACTACACGACCCCAGGAACCCTGGGGCGGAACAACCCTTGAAACTTCGAAATGCTCCTCCTCTCGACTACGCCTAGCCAAGTACACACACTCAGGTCGCGAGATACTGAAGTCACGGCATGTTTATTTATGGTCTCGACGTGGGTTTAACTAACAAGGGCTACGGAAAACTACGCAACACGCCGCAAATTACCAGGTATCATAACTCGCTTCACGATATAAGATACAATATACAATATGCGACACAAGAAATGGGACGCTTAAGCGAATAAGCTCTCACGTTCTCTTCTTCAGGTTCCTTGAATTCGCTGGTGGTCCTCGGGTCTCTTGCATCCTCCTCTGGGCTCCTTGGTGGAGTGGTCTGTAGGCTTCGGTATTGTTTGAGTCCATCGGTCAGTGGATTTCGGCGATTTCCTATTCTCGCCCCCTTCGGTGTCCCTGAGGGGATCCTCCTGATCATTTAAATTGCGTAGCGCCTCGCGCGCCGCGCTCCCATGGCCCACCTGCAGGGCCGCTGGACTTTTGACTTCTCTTTAGGGGGTTAAGGATGGTTGAGGACCTTCTCACATCCCAGAGCATTATAAAGCACAAAAGCAGATAAGCATAATGCGATGCATAGAGCTTTACAACCTTCTAACTTACTTTGAACTGTTTATATGAAATGCAATATTTGATGTGCATGAAGCATGACAAATTAAATGCTTCGGCACCTGGACATCTAGAAACGCTATCCCAGGGCAAGAAAGTATAGGGTTCACACTCAATTCATATGCAGAAGCAGATAAACATAACGCGATGCTATGAATATTACATCTTATCATGAAATATAGAAGTAAGATGCGCAGCCGCGTTTTACGAAGCATTAGAACTCTATTGCTTCTAAAACTTCAGATATAGAAACGATATTCCGTAGCAAGGAAGTGATCCATTTACATTCATTTGATGTGTAGAGGAGATATACATAACGCGTTGCATTGAAATTACATCTTATCATGTGAATAAAATTGATATGCGATATCGCGTTTTATAAAGAGTTAGAAATCTATTGCTTCGATGCGTAGACATCTAGAAACTCAATTTCCTAGCCAAGAAGTGTGGCATTTCCATTCTTTTGAAGTGTAGACGAGGTATACATAACACATCGCAATGAATATTATATGTTGTTATGAAACATACATGAGATGCGATATCGCGTTCTAGGAAGCATTAGAACTACATTGCTTCGATACGTAGACATCAGGAAACGCTATTTCCTAGCAAGGAAGCGTGGCGTTTGCAATGTTTAGATGTGTAATCGAGGTATACATAACACTTCCCAATAAATATTATAGCTTATCTTGAAACCCAGAAATGAGATGCGATATCGCGTTTTAAGAAGCAGTGGAACCCTATTGCTTGGGTACGTAGACATCAGAGAACACTATTTCCTAGCAAGGATGTGTGACCTTCACATTTTTTTGAAGTGTATACGAGGTCCACATAGCTCCTCGCAAAGAATATTGCATCTTATCATGATACGTAGAAATGAGATGCGATATCGCGTTTAAAGTAGCATTAGAACTCTATTGCTTCGATACGTAGATATCTTGAAACGCATTTTCCTAGCAAGGAAGTGTGGCGTTTTCATTCATTTGTAGTGTAGACGAGGTATACACATCACTTATCACCAAATATTATATCATAGCATGAAACATAGAAATGAGATGCAATATCGCGTCTAAGAAGCATTAGAACTCTAATGCTTCTTTACGTGGACATCTGGAAACGCTATTTCCTAAGAAGGAAGTGCCGCATTTACATTCATTGGTATTGTAGACGAGGTATACATAACACTTCGCAATGAATATTATATCTTATCCTGACACATAGAAATGAGTTGCGATATCCGTCTTGAGAAGCACTAGAAATCTATTTCTACGATACGTAGACATTTGGAAACCCCATTTGCTAGGAAGGAAGTGTCGCATTTACATTCTTTCGAAGTGAATACGAGGTATACCTAAGTCTGCACAATGAATATTATATCTTATCATGAAACACAGAAATGATATGCGATATCGCGTTTTAAAAAGCATTAGATCTCTATTGCTTCATTACCGAGACATCTGCAAACGCTTTTTCCTAGCAAGGAAGTGTCGCATTTACATTCATTTGAAGTGAATACGAGGTATACATAACACTTCGCAATGAATATTATATCTTTCCATGAAACATAGAAATGAGATGTAATATGGCGATTTAAGAAGCATTAGAATTCCATTGCATCGATACGTAGACATCTGCAATCGCTATTTCCTAGCAAGGATGTATTGCATGTACATTCAATTGAAGTGTATGCGAGTTATACATGGCACTTCGCAATGAATATTATATATTATCATGAAACATAGAAATGACATGCGATATCGCGTTTTAAGAAGCATTAGAACTCTGTTTCTACGATACGTAGACTTCTGCAAACGCTATTTCCTAGCAAGGATGTGTCGCATTTACATTCAATTGAAGTGTTTGCGAGGTATACATGGCACTTCGCAATGAATATTATATCTTATCATGAAACATAGGAATGAGATGTGATATGACGATTTAAGAAGCATTAGGATTCTATTGCTTCGATACGTAGACATCTGCAAACGCTACTTCCAAGCAAGGAAGTGTCGCAGTTACATTCTTTTGAAACGAATACGAGGTATACATGACACTTCGCAATGAATATTATATCTTATCATGAAACATAGAAGTGAGAAGTAATATGGCGATTTAAGAAGCATTAGAACTCTATTGCTTCGATACGTAGACATCTGCAAACAGTATTTCCTGGCAAGGAAGTGTCGCATTTACATCCATTGGAAGTGAGTACAAGGTATATATAACACTCCACAATGAATTTTATATATTATCATGAAACATAGGAATGAGTAGCGATATCGCGTTTTGAAAAGCATTAGAATTCTACTACTACGATACGTAGACATCTACAAACGCTATTTCCTGGCAAGGAAGTGTCGCGTTTACATTCTTTTGAAGTGAATACGAGGTATACATAACACTCCACAATGAATATTTTATCTTATCATGAAGCATAGAAATGAGATGTAATATGGCGATTTATGAAGCATTAGAACTCTATTGTTTCGATACGTAGACATCTGCAAACGCTACTTCCAAGCAAGGAAGTGTCGCGTTTACATTCTTTTGAAGTGAATTCGAGGTATACATAACACTCCACAATGAATATTATATATTATCATGAAACGTAGTAATGTGTAGCGATATCGCGTATAGAGGAGCATTAGAACTCTAATGCTACGATACGTAGACATCTGCAAACGCTACTTCCTGGCAAGGAAGTGTAGCGTTTACATTCTCTTGAAGTGAATTCGAGGTATACATAACACTTCACAATGAATATTATATCTTTCCATGAAACATAGAAATGAGATGTAATATGGCGATTTAAGAAGCATATGAACTCTATTGCTTCGATACGTAGACATCTGCAAACGCTATTTCCTAGCAAGGAAGTGTTGCATTTACATTCAATTGAAGTGTATGCGAGGTATACATGGCTCTTCGCAATGAATATTATATCTTATCGTGAAACATAGAAATGAGATGTGATATGGCGATTTATGAAGCATCAGATATATTTTGCTTCGATAAGTAGACATCTACAAACGCTATTTCCTAGCAAGGAAGTGTTGCATGTACATTCAATTGAAGTGTATGCGAGGAATACATGACACTTCGCAATGAATATTATATCTTTCCATGAAACATAGAAATGAGATGTAATATGGCGATTTAAGAAGCATTAGAACTCTATTGCTTCGATACGTAGACATCTGCAAACGATATTTCCTAGCAAGGAAGTGTCGCATGTACATTCAATTGAAGTGTATGCGAGGGATGCATGGCACTTCGCAATGAATATTATATCTTATCATGAAACATAGAAATGGGATGTGATATGGCGATTTATGAAGCGTCAGATATCTATTGCTTCGATACGTAGACATCTGCATACTCTATTTCCTGGCAAGGAAGTGTCGCGTTTACATTCTTTTGAAGTGAATACGAGGTATACATAACACTCCACAATGAATATTATATATTATCATGAAGCATAGTAATGAGTAGCGATATCGCGTATAGAGGAGCATTAGAAATCTAATGCTAGGATACGTAGACATCTGCAAACGCTATTTTCTGGCAAGGAAGTGTCGCGTTTTCATTCTTTTGAAGTGAAATCGAGGTATACATAACACTTCACAATGAATATTATATCTTTCCATGAAACATAGAAATGAGATGTAATATGGCGATTTAAGAAGCATTAGAACTCCATTGCTTCGATACGTAGACATCTGCAAACGCTATTTCCTAGCAAGGAAGTGTTGCATGTACATCCAATTGAAGTGTATGCGAGGAATGCATGGCACTTCGCAATGAATATTATATATTATCATGAAACGTAGTAATGACATGCGATATCGCGTTTTAAGAAGCCTTAGAACTCTGTTTCTACGATACGCAGACTTCTGCAAACGCTATTTCCTAGCAACGAAGTGTCGCATTAACATTCATTTGAAGTGTATGCGAGGTATACATGGCACTTCGCAATGAATATTATTTATTATCATGAAACATAGAAATGACATGCGATATCGCGTTTTAAGAAGCATCAGATATCTATTGCTTCGATAAGTAGACTTCTGCTAACGCTATTTCCTAGCAAGGAAGTGTCGCATTTGCATTCATTTTAAGTGAATACGAGGTATACATAACACTTCACAATGAATATTATATCTTTCCATGAAACATAGAAATGAGATGTAATATGGCGATTTAAGAAGCATTAGAACTCTAAT
Organism: Xylocopa sonorina; assembly: GCF_050948175.1. Taxonomy (NCBI): domain Eukaryota; kingdom Metazoa; phylum Arthropoda; class Insecta; order Hymenoptera; family Apidae; genus Xylocopa; species Xylocopa sonorina. The sequence goes on along the minus strand of NW_027490750.1, from coordinate 36,570 downwards.
TCCACGATATGTAGACATCTACAAACGCTATTTCCTAGCAAGGAAGTGTCGCATGTACATTCAATTGAAGTGTATGCGAGGTATACATAACACTACGCAATGAATATTATATATTATCATGAAACATAGAAATGAGATGCGATATGACGATTTAAGAAGCATTAGAATTCTATTGCTTCGATACGTAGACATCTGCAAACGCTATTTCCTAGCAAGGAAGAGTTGCATGTACATTCAGTTGAAGTGTATGCGAGATATGCATGGCACTTCGCAATGAATATTATATCTTATCATGAAACATAGAAATGAGATATGATATGGCGATTTATGAAGCATCAGATATCTATTGCTTCGATACGTAGACATCTGCAAACGCTATTTCCTGGCAAGGAAGTGTCGCGTTTACATTCTTTTGAAGTGAATACGAGGTATACATAACACTCCACAATGAATGTTATATATTATCATGAAACGTAGTAATGAGTGGCGATATCGCGTATAGAGGAGCATTAGAACTCTAATGCTACGATACGTAGACATCTGAAAACAGTATTTCCTGGCAAGGAAGTGTCGCATTTACATCCTATGGAAGTGAGTACAAGGTATATATAACACTCCACAATGAATTTTATATATTATCATGAAACATAGGAATGAGTAGCGATATCGCGTTTTGAAAAGCATTAGAATTCTACTACTACGATACGTAGACATCTACAAACGCTATTTCCTGGCAAGGAGGTGTCGCGTTTACATTCTTTTGAAGTATAGACGAGATATACATAACACTGCACAATGAATATTATATCTTATCATGGAACGTAGAAATGAGATGCGATATGGCGTTTTAGGAAACATTAGAAATATATTGGTTCGATACGTAGATATCTACAAACGCTACTTACTACCAAGGAAGTGTCGCATTTACATTATTTTGAAAGGAATACGAGGTATACATGACACTTCGCAATGAATATTATATCTTTCCATGAAACATAGGAATGAGATGTAATATGGCGATTTAAGAAGCATTAGAACTCTATTGCTTCGATACGTAGACATCTGCAAACGCTATTTCCTAGCAAGGAAGTGTTGCATGTACATTCAATTAAAGTGTATGCGAGGAATACATGGCATTTCGCAATGAAAATTATATCTTTCCATGAAACATAGAAATGAGATGTAATATGGCGATTTAAGAAGCATTAGAACTCTATTGCTTCGATACGTAGACATCTGCAAACGCTATTTCCTAGCAAGGAAGTGTTGCATGTACATTCAATTGAAGTGTATGCGAGGAATGCATGGCACTTCGCAATGAATATTATATCTTATCATGAAACATAGAAATGGGATGTGATATGGCGATTTATGAAGCATCAGATATCTATTGCTTCGATACGTAGACATCTGCAAACTCTATTTCCTGGCAAGGAAGTGTCGCGTTTACATTCTTTTGAAGTGAATACGAGGTATACATAACACTCCACAATGAATATTATATATTATCATGAAACATAGTAATGAGTAGCGATATCCCGTATAGGGGAGCATTAGAAATCTAATGCTTCGATACGTAGACATCTGCAGACTCTATTTCCTGGCAAGGAAGTGTCGCGTTTACATTCTTTTGAAGTGAATACGATGTATACATAACACTCCACAATGAATATTATATATTATCATGAAACATAGTAATGAGTAGCGATATCCCGTATAGAGGAGCATTAGAAATCTAATGCTACGATACGTAGACATCTGCAAACGCTATTTCCTGGCAAGGAAGTGTCGCGTTTACAATCTTTTGAAGTGAATTCGAGGTATACATAACACTTCACAATGAATATTATATCTTTCCATGAAACATAGAAATGAGATGTAATATGGCGATTTAAGAAGCATTAGAACTCTATTGCTTCGATACGTAGACATCTGCAAACGCTATTTCCTAGCAAAGAAGTGTTGCATATACATTCAATTGAAGTGTATGCGAGGTATACATGGCACTTCGCAATGAATATTATATATTATCATGAAACATAGAAATGACATGCTATATCGCGTTTTAAGAAGCATTAGAACTCTGTTTCTACGATACGTAGACTTCTGCAAACGCTATTTCCTAGCAAGGAAGTGTCGCATTTACATTCAATTGGAGCGTATGCGAGGTATACATGGCTCTTCGCAATGAATATTATATCTTATCATGAAACATAGAAATGAAATGTGATATGGCGATTTATGAAGCATCAGATATCTATATCTTCGATAAGTAGACATCTGCAAACGCTATTTCCTAGCAAGGATGTGTCGCATTTACATTCATTTGAAGTGCAGACGTGGAATACATAACACTTCGCAATGAATATTGTATCTTATCATGAGACATAGAACTGAGACGCGATATCGCGTTTTAAGATGCATAAGAACACTATTGCTTCGATACGTAGACATCTGCAAACGCTACTTCCTAGCAAGGAAGTGTCGCATTTACATTCTTTTGAAGTATAGACGAGATATACATAACACTGCACAACGAATATTATATCTTATCATGGAACGTAGAAATGAGATGCGATATGGCGATTTAAGAAGCATTAGAAATATATTGGTTCGATACGTAGACATCTGCAAACGCTACTTACTACCAAGGAAGTGTCGCATTTACATTATTTTGAAAGGAATACGAGGAATACATGACACTTCGCAATGAATATTATATCTTATCATGAAACATAGAAATGAGATGTAATATGGCGATTTAAGAAGCATTAGAACTCTATTGCTTCGATTCGTAGACATCTACCAACGCTATTTCCTAGCAAGGAAGTGTCGCATTTGCATTCATTTTAAGTGAATACGAGGTATACATAACACTTCACGATGAATATTATATCTTTCCATGAAACATAGAAATGAGATGTAATATGGCGATTTAAGAAGCATTAGAACTCTATTGCATCGATACGTAGACATCTGCAAACGCTATTTCCTAGCAAGTAAGTGTTGCATGTACATTCAATTGAAGTGTATGCGAGGTAAGCATGGCACTTCGCAATGAATATTATATCTTATCATGAAACATAGAAATGAGATGTGATATGGCGATTTATGAAGCATCAGATATCTATTGCTTCGATACGTAGACATCTGCATACTTTATTTCCTGGCAAGGAAGTGTCGCGTTTACATTCTTTTGAAGTGAATACGAGGTATACATAACACTCCACAATGAATATTATATATTATCATGAAACATAGTAATGAGTAGCGATGTCGCGTATAGAGGAGCATTAGAAATCTAATGCTACGATACGTAGACATCTGCAAACGCTATTTCCTGGCAAGGAAGTGTCGCGTTTACATTCTTTTGAAGAGAATTCGAGGTACACATAACACTTCACAATGAATATTATATCTTTCCATGAAACATAGAAATGAGATGTAATATGGCGATTTAAGAAGCATTAGAACTCTATTGCTTCGATACGTAGACATCTGCAAACGCTATTTCCTAGCAAGGAAGTGTTGCATGTACATTCAATTGAAGTCTATGCGAGGAATACATGGCACTTCGCAATGAATATTATATATTATCATGAAACATAGAAATGAGATGTGATATGACGATTTAAGAAGCATTAGGATTCTATTGCTTCGATACGTAGACATCTGCATACTTTATTTCCTGGCAAGGATGTGTCGCGTTTACATTCTTTTGAAGTGAATACGAGGTATACATAACACTCCACAATGAATATTATATATTATCATGAAACATAGTAATGAGTAGCGATATCGCGTAAAGAGGAGCATTAGAAATCTAATGCTACGATACGTAGACATCTGCAAACGCTATTTCCTGGCAAGGAAGTGTCGCGTTTACATTCTTTTGAAGTGAATTCGAGGTACACATAACACTTCACAATGAATATTATATCTCTCCATGAAACATAGAAATGAGATGTAATATGGCGATTTAAGAAGCATTAGAACTCTATTGCTTCGATACGTAGACATCTGCAAACGCTATTTCCTAGCAAGGAAGTGTTGCATGTACATTCAATTGAAGTCTATGCGAGGTATACATGGCACTACGCAATGAATATTATATATTATCATGAAACATAGAAATGAGATGTGATATGACGATTTAAGAAGCATTAGGATTCTATTGCTTCGATACGTAGACATCTGCAAACGCTATTTCCTAGCAAGGAAGTGTTGCATGTACATTCAATTGAAGTGTATGCGAGGTATACATGGCACTTCGCAATGAATATTATATATTATCATGAAACATAGAAATGACATGCGATATCGCGTTTTAAGAAAAATTAGAACTCTGTTTCTACGATACGTAGACTTCTGCAAACGCTATTTCCTAGCAAGGAAGTGTCGCATTTACATTCAATTGAAGTGTATGCGAGGTATACATGGCACTTCGCAATGAATATTATATATTATCATGAAACATAGAAATGGCATGCGATGTCGCGTTTTAGGAAGCATTAGACCTCTGTTTCTACGATACGTAGACTTCTGCAAACGCTATTTCCTAGCAAGGAAGTGTCGCATTAACATTCATTTGAAGTGTATGCGAGTTATACATGGCACTTCGCAATGAATATTATATATTATCATGAAACATAGAAATGACATGCGATATCGCGTTTTAAGAAGCATCAGATATCTATTGCTTCGATAAGTAGACATCTGCTAACGCTATTTCCTAGCAAGGAAGTGTCGCATTTGCATTCATTTTAAGTGAATACGAGGTATACATAACACATCACAATGAATATTATATCTTTCCATGAAACATAGAAATGAGATGTAATATGGCGATTTAAGAAGCATTAGAACTCTATTGCTTCGATACGTAGACATCTGCAATCGCTATTTCCTAGCAAGGAAGTGTTGCATGTACATTCAATTGAGGTGTATGCGAGGTATACACGGCACTTCGCAATGAATATTATATATTATCATGAAACATAGAAATGACATGCGATGTCGCGATTTAGGAAGCATTAGACCTCTGTTTCTACGATACGTAGACTTCTGCAAACGCTATTTCCTAGCAAGGAAGTGTCGCATTAACATTCATTTGAAGTGTATGCGAGTTATGCATGGCACTTCGCAATGAATATTATATATTATCATGAAACATAGAAATGACATGCGATATCGCGTTTTAAGAAGCATCAGATATCTATTGCTTCGATAAGTAGACATCTGCTAACGCTATTTCCTAGCAAGGAAGTGTCGCATTTGCATTCATTTTAAGTGAATACGAGGTATACATAACACTTCACAATGAATATTATATCTTTCCATGAAACATAGAAATGAGATGTAATATGGCGATTTAAGAAGCATTAGAACTCTATTGCTTCGATACGTAGACATCTGAAAACAGTATTTCCTGGCAAGGAAGTGTCGCATTTACATCCTATGGAAGTGAGTACAAGGTATATATAACACTCCACAATGAATTTTATATATTATCATGAAACATAGGAATGAGTAGCGATATCGCGTTTTGAAAAGCATTAGAATTCTACTACTACGATACGTAGACATCTACAAACGCTATTTCCTGGCAAGGAGGTGTCGCGTTTACATTCTTTTGAAGTATAGACGAGATATACATAACACTGCACAATGAATATTATATCTTATCATGGAACGTAGAAATGAGATGCGATATGCGTTTTAGGAAACATTAGAAATATATTGGTTCGATACGTAGATATCTACAAACGCTACTTACTACCAAGGAAGTGTCGCATTTACATTATTTTGAAAGGAATACGAGGTATACATGACACTTCGCAATGAATATTATATCTTTCCATGAAACATAGGAATGAGATGTAATATGGCGATTTAAGAAGCATTAGAACTCTACTGCTTCGATACGTAGACATCTGCAAACGCTACTTCCTAGCAAAGAAGTGTTGCATATACATTCAATTGAAGTGTATGCGAGGTATACATGGCACTTCGCAATGAATATTATATATTATCATGAACATAGAAATGACATGCGATATCGCGTTTTAAGGAGCATTAGAGCACTATTGCCTCGATACGTAGACATCTGCAAACGCTATTTCCTCTCAAGCAAGTGTGGCATTTACATTCATTTGAAGTGAATACGAGGTATAAGAGACACTTCGCAATGAATAATAGATCGCATCATGAAACATAGAAATTAGATGCGAAATCGTGTTTCAAAAAGCATATGAGCTCTATTGCGTCGATACATAGACACCTGCAAACGCTGTTTCCTAGCAAGAAAGTGTCGCATTTACATTCATTTGAAGTGTATGCGAGGTATAAGTGACAATTCGCAATGAATAATAGATCTTATCATGAAACATAGAAATGAGATGCGATATCGTGTTTTAAGAAGCATTAGATCTCTATTGCTTCGATACGTAGACATCTGCAAACGCTACTTCCTAGCAAGGAAGTGTCGCATTTACATTCATTTGATGTGAATACGAGGTATACATGACACTTCGGAATGGATATTATATCTTATCATGAAACATAGAAATGAGATGCGATATCGCGTTTGAAGAAGCATTAGTGCACTATTGCCTCGATACGTAGACATCTGCAAACGCTATTTCCCAGCAAGGAAGTGTCGCATTTACATTCATTTGAAGTGAATACGAGGTATAAGTGACACCTCGCAATGAATAATAGATCTTATCATGAAACATAGAAATGAGATGCGATATGGTGTTTTAAGAAGCTTTAGAACTCAATTGCTTCGATACGTAGACATTTGCAAACGCTATTACCTAGCATGGAAGTGTCGCATTTACATTCTTTTGAGGTGAATACGAGGTGTACACGACACTCTACAATGAATATTATATCTCTCCATGAAACATAGAAATGAGATGTAATATGGCGATTTAAGAAGCATTAGAACTCTATTGCTTCGATACGTAGACATCTGCAAACGCTATTTCCTAGCAAGGAAGTGTTGCATGTACATTCAATTGAAGTCTATGCGAGGTATACATGGCACTACGCAATGAATATTATATATTATCATGAAACATAGAAATGAGATGTGATATGACGATTTAAGAAGCATTAGGATTCTATTGCTTCGATACGTAGACATCTGCAAACGCTATTTCCTAGCAAGGAAGTGTTGCATGTACATTCAATTGAAGTGTATGCGAGGTATACATGGCACTTCGCAATGAATATTATATATTATCATGAAACATAGAAATGACATGCGATATCGCGTTTTAAGAAAAATTAGAACTCTGTTTCTACGATACGTAGACTTCTGCAAACGCTATTTCCTAGCAAGGAAGTGTCGCATTTACATTCAATTGAAGTGTATGCGAGGTATACATGGCACTTCGCAATGAATATTATATATTATCATGAAACATAGAAATGGCATGCGATGTCGCGTTTTAGGAAGCATTAGACCTCTGTTTCTACGATACGTAGACTTCTGCAAACGCTATTTCCTAGCAAGGAAGTGTCGCATTAACATTCATTTGAAGTGTATGCGAGTTATACATGGCACTTCGCAATGAATATTATATATTATCATGAAACATAGAAATGACATGCGATATCGCGTTTTAAGAAGCATCAGATATCTATTGCTTCGATAAGTAGACATCTGCTAACGCTATTTCCTAGCAAGGAAGTGTCGCATTTGCATTCATTTTAAGTGAATACGAGGTATACATAACACATCACAATGAATATTATATCTTTCCATGAAACATAGAAATGAGATGTAATATGGCGATTTAAGAAGCATTAGAACTCTATTGCTTCGATACGTAGACATCTGCAATCGCTATTTCCTAGCAAGGAAGTGTTGCATGTACATTCAATTGAGGTGTATGCGAGGTATACACGGCACTTCGCAATGAATATTATATATTATCATGAAACATAGAAATGACATGCGATGTCGCGATTTAGGAAGCATTAGACCTCTGTTTCTACGATACGTAGACTTCTGCAAACGCTATTTCCTAGCAAGGAAGTGTCGCATTAACATTCATTTGAAGTGTATGCGAGTTATGCATGGCACTTCGCAATGAATATTATATATTATCATGAAACATAGAAATGACATGCGATATCGCGTTTTAAGAAGCATCAGATATCTATTGCTTCGATAAGTAGACATCTGCTAACGCTATTTCCTAGCAAGGAAGTGTCGCATTTGCATTCATTTTAAGTGAATACGAGGTATACATAACACTTCACAATGAATATTATATCTTTCCATGAAACATAGAAATGAGATGTAATATGGCGATTTAAGAAGCATTAGAACTCTATTGCTTCGATACGTAGACATCTGAAAACAGTATTTCCTGGCAAGGAAGTGTCGCATTTACATCCTATGGAAGTGAGTACAAGGTATATATAACACTCCACAATGAATTTTATATATTATCATGAAACATAGGAATGAGTAGCGATATCGCGTTTTGAAAAGCATTAGAATTCTACTACTACGATACGTAGACATCTACAAACGCTATTTCCTGGCAAGGAGGTGTCGCGTTTACATTCTTTTGAAGTATAGACGAGATATACATAACACTGCACAATGAATATTATATCTTATCATGGAACGTAGAAATGAGATGCGATATGCGTTTTAGGAAACATTAGAAATATATTGGTTCGATACGTAGATATCTACAAACGCTACTTACTACCAAGGAAGTGTCGCATTTACATTATTTTGAAAGGAATACGAGGTATACATGACACTTCGCAATGAATATTATATCTTTCCATGAAACATAGGAATGAGATGTAATATGGCGATTTAAGAAGCATTAGAACTCTACTGCTTCGATACGTAGACATCTGCAAACGCTACTTCCTAGCAAAGAAGTGTTGCATATACATTCAATTGAAGTGTATGCGAGGTATACATGGCACTTCGCAATGAATATTATATATTATCATGAAACATAGAAATGACATGCGATATCGCGTTTTAAGGAGCATTAGAGCACTATTGCCTCGATACGTAGACATCTGCAAACGCTATTTCCTCTCAAGCAAGTGTGGCATTTACATTCATTTGAAGTGAATACGAGGTATAAGAGACACTTCGCAATGAATAATAGATCGCATCATGAAACATAGAAATTAGATGCGAAATCGTGTTTCAAAAAGCATATGAGCTCTATTGCGTCGATACATAGACACCTGCAAACGCTGTTTCCTAGCAAGAAAGTGTCGCATTTACATTCATTTGAAGTGTATGCGAGGTATAAGTGACAATTCGCAATGAATAATAGATCTTATCATGAAACATAGAAATGAGATGCGATATCGTGTTTTAAGAAGCTTTAGAACTCTATTGCTTCGATACGTAGACATTTGCAAACGTTATTACCTAGCAAGGAAGTGTCGCATTTACATTATTTTGAAGTGAATACGAGGTATACATGACACTTCGGAATGGATATTATATCTTATCATGAAACATAGAAATGAGATGCGATATCGCGTTTTAAGAAACATTAGAGCACTATTGCCTCGATACGTAGACATCTGCAAACGCTATGTCCTAGCAAGGAAGTGTCGCATTTACATTCATTTGAAGTGAATACGAGGTATAAGTGACACTTCGCAATGAATAATAGATCATATCATGAAACATAGAAATGAGATGCGATATCGCGCTTTGAGAAGCATTAGAACACTATTGCTACGTTACGTACACATCTGCAAACGCTATTTCCTAGCAAGGCAGAGTCGCATTTACATTCATTTGAAGTGAATACGAGGTATACATGACAATTCGGAATGAATATTATATCTTATCATCAAGCATAGAAATGAGATGCGATATCGCGTTTTAAGAAGCATTAGAGCACTATTGCCTCGATACGTAGACATTTGCAAACGCTATTACCTAGCAAGGAAGTGTCGCATTTACATTCTTTAGATGTGAATACGAGGAATACATGACACTTCGCAATGAATATTATATCTTGTTACGAAACATAGAAATGAGATGCGGTATCCCGTTTTAAGAAGTAATAGAACACTATTGCTTCGGTGCGGAGACATCTGCAAACGCTATTTCCTAGCAAGGATGTGTCGCATTTACATTCTTTTGAAGTGTATACGAGGTATACATGACACTTCGGAATGGATATTATATCTTATCATGAAACATAGAAATGAGATGCGATATCGCGTTTGAAGAAGCATTAGAGCAATATTGCCTCGATATGTAGACATCTGCAAACGCTATTTCCTAGCAAGGAAGTGTCGCATTTACATTCATTTGATGTGAATATGAGGTATATGTGGCCCTTCGCAATGAATAATAGATCTTATCATGAAACATAGAAATGAGATGCGATATCGTGTTTTAAGAAGCATTAGATCTCTATTGCTTCGATACGTAGACATCTGCAAACGCTACTTCCTAGCAAGGAAGTGTCGCATTTACATTCATTTGATGTGAATACGAGGTATACATGACACTTCGGAATGGATATTATATCTTATCATGAAACATAGAAATGAGATGCGATATCGCGTTTGAAGAAGCATTAGTGCACTATTGCCTCGATACGTAGACATCTGCAAACGCTATTTCCCAGCAAGGAAGTGTCGCATTTACATTCATTTGAAGTGAATACGAGGTATAAGTGACACCTCGCAATGAATAATAGATCTTATCATGAAACATAGAAATGAGATGCGATATGGTGTTTTAAGAAGCTTTAGAACTCAATTGCTTCGATACGTAGACATTTGCAAACGCTATTACCTAGCATGGAAGTGTCGCATTTACATTCTTTTGAGGTGAATACGAGGTGTACACGACACTCTACAATGAATATTATATATTATCATGAAACATAGTAATGAGTAGCGATATCGCGTATAGAGGAGCATTAGAAACCTAATGCTACGATACGTAGACATCTGCAAACGCTATTTCCTGGCAAGGAAGTGTCGCGTTTACATTCTTTTGAAGTGAATTCGAGGTACACATAACACTTCACAATGAATATTATATCTTTCCATGAAACATAGAAATGAGATGTAATATGGCGATTTAAGAAGCATTAGAACTCTATTGCTTCGATACGTAGACATCTGCAAACGCTATTTCCTAGCAAGGAAGTGTTGCATGTACATTCAATTGAAGTCTATGCGAGGTATACATGGCACTTCGCAATGAATATTATATATTATCATGAAACATAATAATGACATGCGATATCGCGTTTTAAGAAGCGTTAGAACTCTGTTTCTACGATACGCAGACTTCTGCAAACGCTATTTCCTAGCAAGGTAGTGTCGCATTAACATTCATTTGAAGTGCAGACGTGGAATACATAACACTTCGGAATGAATATTATATCTTATCATGAGACACAGAATTGAGATGCAATTATCGCGTTTTAAGATGCACTAGAATTCCATTGCTTCGATACGTAGACATCTGTCAACGCTATTTCCTACCAAGGAAGTGTCGCATTTACATTCTTTTGAAAGGAATACGAGGTATACATGACACATCGCAATGGATATTATATCTTATCATGAAACATAGAAATGAGATGCGATATGGCGATTTATGAAGCATTGGATGTCTATTGCTTCGATACGTAGACATCTGCAAACGCTATTTCCTAGCAAGGAAGTGTCGCATTTACATTCATTTTAAGTGTATGCGTTGTATACATGACACTTCGCAATGAATATTATATATTATCATGAAACATAGAAATGACATGCGATATCGCGTTTTAAGAAGCATCAGATATCTATTGCTTCGATAAGTAGACATCTGCAAACGCTATTCCCTAGCAAGGAAGTGTCGCATTTACATTCAATTGAAGTGTATGCGAGGTATACATGGCACTTCGCAATGAATATTATATATTATCATGAAACATAGAAATGAGATGCGATATGGCGATTTATGAAGCATTGGATGTCTATTGCTTCGGTACGTAGACATCTGCAAACGTTACTTCCTAGCAAGGAATTGTCGCATTTACATTCTTTTGAAGTGTATGCGAGGTATACATGGCACTTCGCAATGAATATTATATATTATCATGAAACATAGAAATGACATGCGATATCGCGTTTTAAGAAGCATCAGATATCTATTGCTTCGATAAGTAGACATCTGCAAACGCTATTTCCTAGCAAGGAAGTGTCGCATTTGCATTCATTTTAAGTGTATGCGATATATACATGGCACTTCGCAATGAATATTATATATTATCATGAAACATAGACATGACATGCGATATCGCGTTTTAAGAAGCATCAGATACCTATTGCTTCGATAAGTAGACATCTGCAAACGCTATTTCCTAGCAAGGAAGTGTCGCATTTGCATTCATTTTAAGTGAATACGAGGTATACATAACACTTCGCAATGAATATTATATCTTGTTATGAAACATAGAAGTGAGATGCGGTATCCCGTTTTAAGAAGTAATAGAAATCTATTGCTTCGGTACGGAGACATCTGCAAACGCTATTTCCTAGCAAGGAAGTGTCGCATTTACATTCTTTTGATGTGAATACGAGGTATACATGACACTTCGCAATAAATATTATATCTTGTTATGAAACATAGAAATGAGATGCGATAACGTGTTTTAAGAAGCATTAGATCTCTATTGCTTCGATACGTAGACATCTGCAAACGCTACTTCCTAGCAAGGAAGTGTCGCATTTACATTCGTTTGAAGTGAATACGAGGTACACATGACACTTCGGAATGGATATTATATCTTATCATGAAACATAGAAATGAGATGCGATATCGCGTTTGAAGAAGCATTAGAGCACTATTGCCTCGATACGTAGACATCTGCAAACGCTATTTCCTAGCAAGGAAGTGTCGCATTTACATTCATTTGAAGTGAATACGAGGTATAAGTGACACTTCGCAATGAATAATAGATCTTATCATGAAACATAGAAATGAGATGTGATATCGTGTTTTTAGAAGCATTAGATCTCTATTTCGATACGTAAATATCTGCAAACGCTACTTCCTAGCAAGGAAATGTCGCATTTTCATTCATTTGAAGTGAATACGAGGTATACATGACAATTCGGAATGGATATTATATCTTATCATGAAACATAGTAATGAGATGCGATATCGTGTTTTAAGAAGCATTACATCTCCATTGCTTCGATACGTAGACATATGCAAACGCTATTTCCTAGCAAGGATGCGTCGCATTTACATTCATTTGAAGTGAATACGAGGTATACATGACACTTCGGAATGGATATTATATCTTATCATGAAACATAGTAATGAGATGCGATATCGTGTTTTAAGAAGCATTAGATCTCCATTGCTTCGATACGTAGACATATGCAAACGCCATTTCCTAGCAAGGATGCGTCGCATTTACATTCTTTTGAAGTGTATACGAGGTATACATGACACTTCGGAATGGATATTATATCTTATCATGAAACATAGAAATGAGATGCGATATCGCGTTTGAAGAAGCATTAGAGCACTATTGCCTCGATACGTAGACATCTGCAAACGCTATGTCCTAGCAAGGAAGTGTCGCATTTACATTCATTTGAAGTGAATACGAGGTATAAGTGACACTTCGCAATGAATAATAGATCATATCATGAAACATAGAAATGAGATGCGATATCGCGCTTTGAGAAGCATTAGAACACTATTGCTACGTTACGTACACATCTGCAAACGCTATTTCCTAGCAAGGCAGAGTCGCATTTACATTCATTTGAAGTGAATACGAGGTATACATGACAATTCGGAATGAATATTATATCTTATCATCAAGCATAGAAATGAGATGCGATATCGCGTTTTAAGAAGCATTAGAGCACTGTTGCCTCGATACGTAGACATTTGCAAACGCTATTACCTAGCAAGGAAGTGTCGCATTTACATTCTTTAGATGTGAATACGAGGAATACATGACACTTCGCAATGAATATTATATCTTGTTACGAAACATAGAAATGATATGCGGTATCCCGTTTTAAGAAGTAATAGAACACCATTGCTTCGGTGCGGAGACATCTGCAAACGCTATTTCCTAGCAAGGATGTGTCGCATTTACATTCTTTTGAAGTGTATACGAGGTATACATGACACTTCGGAATGGATATTATATCTTATCATGAAACATAGAAATGAGATGCGATATCGCGTTTGAAGAAGCATTAGAGCACTATTGCGTCGATACGTGGACATCTGCAAACGCTATTTCCTAGCAAGGAAGTGTCGCGTTTACATTAATTTGAAGTGAATACGAGGTATAAGTGACCCTTCGCAATGAATAATAGATCTTATCATGAAACATAGAAATGAGATGCGATATCGCGTTTTAAGAAGCATTAGAGCACTATTGCCTCGATATGTAGACATCTGCAAACGCTATTTCCTAGCAAGGAAGTGTCGCATTTACATTCATTTGATGTGAATATGAGGTATATGTGGCCCTTCGCAATGAATAATAGATCTTATCATGAAACATAGAAATGAGGTGCGATATCGTGTTTTAAGAAGTAATAGAACTCTATTGGTTCGGTACGGAGACATCTGCAAACGCTATTTCCTAGCAAGGAAGTGTCGCATTTACATTCATTTGAAGTGAATACGAGGAATACATGACACTTCGCAATGAATATTATATCTTGTTATGAAACATAGAAATGAGATGCGGTATCCCGTTTTAAGAAGTAATAGAAATCTATTGCTTCGGTACGGAGACATCTGCAAACGCTATTTCCTAGCAAGGAAGTGTCGCATTTACATTCTTTTGATGTGAATACGAGGTATACATGACACTTCGCAATAAATATTATATCTTGTTATGAAACATAGAAATGAGATGCGATAACGTGTTTTAAGAAGCATTAGATCTCTATTGCTTCGATACGCAGACATCTGCAAACGCTACTTCCTAGCAAGGAAGTGTCGCATTTACATTCGTTTGAAGTGAATACGAGGTACACATGACACTTCGGAATGGATATTATATCTTATCATGAAACATAGAAATGAGATGCGATATCGCGTTTGAAGAAGCATTAGAGCACTATTGCCTCGATACGTAGACATCTGCAAACGCTATTTCCTAGCAAGGAAGTGTCGCATTTACATTCATTTGAAGTGAATACGAGGTATAAGTGACACTTCGCAATGAATATTATATCTTATCATGAAACATAGAAATGAGATGCGATATCGCGTTTGAAGAAGCATTAGAGCACTATTGCCTCGATACGTAGACATCTGCAAACGCTATGTCCTAGCAAGGAAGTGTCGCATTTACATTCATTTGAAGTGAATACGAGGTATAAGTGACACTTCGCAATGAATAATAGATCATATCATGAAACATAGAAATGAGATGCGATATCGCGCTTTGAGAAGCATTAGAACACTATTGCTACGTTACGTACACATCTGCAAACGCTATTTCCTAGCAAGGCAGAGTCGCATTTACATTCATTTGAAGTGAATACGAGGTATACATGACAATTCGGAATGAATATTATATCTTATCATCAAGCATAGAAATGAGATGCGATATCGCGTTTTAAGAAGCATTAGAGCACTGTTGCCTCGATACGTAGACATTTGCAAACGCTATTACCTAGCAAGGAAGTGTCGCATTTACATTCTTTAGATGTGAATACGAGGAATACATGACACTTCGCAATGAATATTATATCTTGTTACGAAACATAGAAATGATATGCGGTATCCCGTTTTAAGAAGTAATAGAACACTATTGCTTCGGTGCGGAGACATCTGCAAACGCTATTTCCTAGCAAGGATGTGTCGCATTTACATTCTTTTGAAGTGTATACGAGGTATACATGACACTTCGGAATGGACATTATATCTTATCATGAAACATAGAAATGAGATGCGATATCGCGTTTGAAGAAGCATTAGAGCACTATTGCGTCGATACGTGGACATCTGCAAACGCTATTTCCTAGCAAGGAAGTGTCGCGTTTACATTAATTTGAAGTGAATACGAGGTATAAGTGACCCTTCGCAATGAATAATAGATCTTATCATGAAACATAGAAATGAGATGCGATATCGCGTTTTAAGAAGCATTAGAGCACTATTGCCTCGATATGTAGACATCTGCAAACGCTATTTCCTAGCAAGGAAGTGTCGCATTTACATTCATTTGATGTGAATATGAGGTATATGTGGCCCTTCGCAATGAATAATAGATCTTATCATGAAACATAGAAATGAGGTGCGATATCGTGTTTTAAGAAGTAATAGAACTCTATTGGTTCGGTACGGAGACATCTGCAAACGCTATTTCCTAGCAAGGAAGTGTCGCATTTACATTCATTTGAAGTGAATACGAGGAATACATGACACTTCGCAATGAATATTATATCTTGTTATGAAACATAGAAATGAGATGTGGTATCCCGTTTTAAGAAGTAATAGAACTCTATTGCTTCGGTACGGAGACATCTGCAAACGCTATTTCCTAGCATGGAAGTTTCGCATTTACATTCTTTTGAAGTGAATACGAGATATACATGACACTTCGCAATGAATATTATATCTTATCATGAAACATAGGAATGAGGTGCGATATCGCGTTTTAAGAAGCATTAGAATTCTATTCCTACGATACCTAGACATCTGCAAACGCTATTTCCTAGCATGGAAGTGTCGCATTTACATTCTTTTGAAGTGAATGCGAGCTATACATAACACTCCATAATGAATATTATATCTTATCACGAAACATAGAAATGAAATGCGACATCTCGTTCTAAGTAGCATTAAAACTCTATTGCTACGATACGTTGACATCTGCAAACGCTATTTCCTGGCATGGAAGTTTCGCATTTACATTCTTTTGAAGTGAATACGAGATATACATGACACTTCGCAATGGATACTATATGTTATCATGAAACATAGAAGTGAGATGCGATATCGCGATTTAGGAAGCATTAGAACTCTATTGCTACGATGCGTAGACATCTGCAATTGATATTTCCTAGCAAGGAAGTGTCGCATTTACATCCTTTTGAAGTGATTACGAGGTATACGTAACACTCCACAATGAATATTATACCTTATCAGGAAACATAGAAATGAAATGCGACATCTCGCTTTAAGTAGCATTAGAACTCTATTGCAACGATACGTAGACATCTGCTAACGCAATTTCCTAGCATGGAAATGTCGCACTTACATTCCATTAAAGTCAATACGATGTATACATAACATTACACAATGAATATTATATCTTATTACGAAATATAGAAATGAAATACGACATCTCGTTTTAAGAAGCATTAGTACTCTATTGCTGTGATACGTAGACATCTGCAAACAATATTTCCTAGCATGTGAGTGTCGCATTTACAATCTTTTGTACTGAGTACGAGGTATACATGACACTTCGCAATGAATATTAAATCTTATCATGAAACATAGAAGTGAGATTCGATATCGCGTTTTAAGAAGCATTAGAACTCTATTGCTACGATACGTAGTCATCTGCAAACAATATTGACTAGCAAGGAAGTGTCGCATATACATTCTTTTCAAGTGAATACGAGGTATACATAACACTCCACAATGAATATTATATCTTATCACGAAACATAGAAATGAAATGCGACATCTCGTTTTAAGAAACATTAGAACTCTGTTGCTACGATGCGTAGACATCTGCAAATGTCATTTCCTAGCAAGGAAGAGTCGCATTTACATTCTTTTGAAGTGAATACGAGGTATACATAACATTCCACAATGAATATTATATCTTATTACGAAACATAGAAATGAAATACGACTTCTCATTTTAAGAAGCATTAGAACTCTATTGCTACGATACGTAGACATCTGGAAACGCTATTCCCTAGCATGGAAGTGTCGTATTTACATTCTTTTGAAGTGTATACGAGGTATACATGACACTTCGGAATGGATATTATATCTTATCATGAAACATAGAAATGAGATGCGATATCGCGTTTGAGGAAGCATTAGAGCACTATTGCCTCGATATGTAGACATCTGCAAACGCTATTTCCTAGCAAGGAAGTGTCGCATTTACATTCATTTGATGTGAATATGAGGTATATGTGGCCCTTCGCAATGAATAATAGATCTTATCATGAAACATAGAAATGAGATGCGATATCGTGTTTTAAGAAGCATTAGATCTCTATTGCTTCGATACGTAGACATCTGCAAACGCTACTTCCTAGCAAGGAAGTGTCGCATTTACATTCATTTGATGTGAATACGAGGTATACATGACACTTCGGAATGGATATTATATCTTATCATGAAACATAGAAATGAGATGCGATATCGCGTTTGAAGAAGCATTAGAGCACTATTGCCTCGATATGTAGACATCTGCAAACGCTATTTCCTAGCAAGGAAGTGTCGCATTTACATTCATTTGATGTGAATATGAGGTATATGTGGCCCTTCGCAATGAATAATAGATCTTATCATGAAACATAGAAATGAGATGCGATATCGTGTTTTAAGAAGCATTAGATCTCTATTGCTTCGATACGTAGACATCTGCAAACGCTACTTCCAAGCAAGGAAGTGTCGCATTTACATTCATTTGATGTGAATACGAGGTATACATGACACTTCGGAATGGATATTATATCTTATCATGAAACATAGAAATGAGATGCGATATCGCGTTTGAAGAAGCATTAGTGCACTATTGCCTCGATACGTAGACATCTGCAAACGCTATTTCCCAGCAAGGAAGTGTCGCATTTACATTCATTTGAAGTGAATACGAGGTATAAGTGACACCTCGCAATGAATAATAGATCTTATCATGAAACATAGAAATGAGATGCGATATGGTGTTTTAAGAAGCTTTAGAACTCAATTGCTTCGATACGTAGACATTTGCAAACGCTATTACCTAGCATGGAAGTGTCGCATTTACATTCTTTTGAGGTGAATACGAGGTGTACACGACACTCTACAATGAATATTATATCTTATCACGAAACATAGGAATGAAATGCGACATCTCGTTTTAAGAAGCATTAGAACTCTATTGCTACGATACGTAGACATCTGCAAACGCTATTTCCTAGCATGTAAGTGTCGCATTTACATTCTTATGAAGTGAATGCGAAGTATACATGTCACTTCACAATGAATATTATATCATATTATGAAACATAGAAATGAGGTGCGATATAGCGTTTTAAGAAGCATTAGAACACTATTGCTTCGATACGAAGACATCTGGAAACGCAATTTCCTAGCAATGAAGAATGGCATTTACATTCTTTCGAAGTGTATACTACATGTACATTACACTTCGCAGTGAATATTAAATCACATCATGTAGCAAAGAAATGATCTGCGATATCGCGTTTTAAGAAGCATTAGAAATCCATTGCTTCGATAAATAGACATCTGGAAACGCTATTTCCTAGGAAGAATGTGTGGCATTTACATTAATTTGATGTGTAAACGAGGTATACATAACACATCGCAATCAATATTATATCTTATCATCAAACATAGAAATGGGATGCGATATAGCTATTTAAGAAACACCAAAAGCACTCTATTGCTTCGATACGTAAACATCTGGAAACGCTATTTCCTTGAAAGGAATTGGCGCATTTACATTTATTTGAAGTGTAGACGAGGAATACATAACACATCGCAATGAATATTATATCTTATCATGAAACATAGGAATGAAATGCGACATCTCGTTTTAAGAAGCGTTAGAACTCTATTGCTACGATACGTAGACATCTGCAAACGCTATTTCCTAGCATGTAAGTGTCGCATTTACATTCTTATGAAGTGAATGCGAAGTATACATGTCACTTCACAATGAATATTATATCATATTATGAAACATAGAAATGAGGTGCGATATAGCGTTTTAAGAAGCATTAGAACACTATTGCTTCGATACGAAGACATCTGGAAACGCAATTTCCTAGCAATGAAGAGTGGCATTTACATTCTTTCGTAGTGTATACTACATGTACATTACACTTCGCAGTGAATATTAAATCACATCATGTAGCAGAGAAATGATCTGCGATATCGCGTTTTAAGAAGCATTAGAAATCCATTGCTTCGATAAATAGACATCTGGAAACGCTATTTCCTAGGAAGAATGTGTGGCATTTACATTAATTTGATGTGTAAACGAGGTATACATAACACATCGCAATCAATATTATATCTTATCATCAAACATAGAAATGGGATGCGATATAGCTATTTAAGAAACACCAAAAGCACTCTATTGCTTCGATACGTAAACATCTGGAAACGCTATTTCCTTGAAAGGAATTGGCGCATTTACATTTATTTGAAGTGTAGACGAGGAATACATAACACATCGCAATGAATATTATATCTTATCATGAAACATAGGAATGAAATGCGACATCTCGTTTTAAGAAGCATTAGAACTCTATTGCTACGATACGTAGACATCTGCAAACGCTATTTCCTAGCATGTAAGTGTCGCATTTACATTCTTATGAAGTGAATACGAGGTATACAAGACACTTCGGAATGGATATTATATCTTATCATGAAACATAGAAATGAGATGCGATATCGCGTTTGAAGAAGCATTAGAGCACTATTGCCTCGATACGTAGACATTTGCAAACGCTATTTCCTAGCAAGGAAGTGTCGCAATTACAATCATTTGAAGAGAGTACGAGGTATAAGTGACACTTCGCAATGAATAATAGATCTTACCATGAAACATAGAAATGAGATGCGATATCGTGTTTTAAGAAGCATTAGATCTCTATTGCTTCAATACGTAGACATCTGCAAACGCTACTTCCTAGCAAGGAAGTGTCGCATTTACATTCATTTGAAGTGAATACGAGGTATACATGACACTTTGGAATGAATATTATATCTTATCATGAAACCTAGAAAAGAGATGCGATTTCGCGTTTTAAGAAGCATTAGAGCACTATTGCCTCGATACGTAGACATCTGCAAACGCTATTTCTTCTCAAGCAAGTGTGGCATTTACATTCATTTGAAGTGAATACGAGGTATAAGAGACACTTCGCAATGAATAATAGATCGCATCATGAAACATAGAAATTAGATGCGATATCGTGTTTTAAGAAGCATTTGAGCTCTATTGCGTCGATACATAGACATCTGCAAACGCTGTTTCCTAGCAAGAAAGTGTCGCATTTACATTCATTTGAAGTGTATGCGAGGTATAAGTGACAACTCGCAATGAATAATAGATCTTATCATGAAACATAGAAATGAGATGCGGTATCGTGTTTTAAGAAGCTTTAGAACTCTATTGCTTCGATACGTAGACATTTGCAAACGTTATTACCTAGCAAGGCAGAGTCGCATTTACATTCATTTGAAGTGAATACGAGGTATACATGACAATTCGGAATGGATATTATAACTTATCATTAAGCATAGAAATGAGATGCGATATCGCGTTTTAAGAAGCATTAGAGCACTATTGCCTCGATACGTAGACATTTGCAAACGCTATTACCTAGCAAGGAAGTGTCGCATTTACATTCTTTAGATGTGAATACGAGGAATACATGACACTTCGCAATGAATATTATATCTTGTTACGAAACATAGAAATGAGATGCGGTATCCCGTTTTAAGATGTAATAGAACACTATTGCTTCGGTGCGGAGACATCTGCAAACGCTATTTCCTAGCAAGGATGTGTCGCATTTACATTCTTTTGAAGTGTATACGAGGTATAAGTGACCCTTCGCAATGAATAATAGATCTTATCATGAGACATAGAAATGAGATGCGATATCGCGTTTGAAGAAGCATTAGAGCACTATTGCCTCGATACGTGGACATCTGCAAACGCTATTTCCTAGCAAGGAAGTGTCGCGTTTACATTAATTTGAAGTGAATACGAGGTATAAGTGACCCTTCGCAATGAATAATAGATCTTATCATGAAACATAGAAATGAGATGCGATATCGCGTTTTAAGAAGCATTAGAGCACTATTGCCTCGATATGTAGACATCTGCAAACGCTATTTCCTAGCAAGGAAGTGTCGCATTTACATTCATTTGATGTGAATATGAGGTATATGTGGCCCTTCGCAATGAATAATAGATCTTATCATGAAACCTAGAAAAGAGATGCGATTTCGCGTTTTAAGAAGCATTAGAGCACTATTGCCTCGATACGTAGACATCTGCAAACGCTATTTCCTCTCAAGCAAGTGTGGCATTTACATTCATTTGAAGTGAATACGAGGTATAAGAGACACTTCGCAATGAATAATAGATCGCATCATGAAACATAGAAATTAGATGCGATATCGTGTTTTAAGAAGCATATGAGCTCTATTGCGTCGATACATAGACATCTGCAAACGCTGTTTCCTAGCAAGAAAGTGTCGCATTTACATTCATTTGAAGTGTATGCGAGGTATAAGTGACAATTCGCAATGAATAATAGATCTTATCATGAAACATAGAAATGAGATGCGATATCGTGTTTTAAGAAGCTTTAGAACACTATTGCTTCGATACGTAGACATTAGCAAACGTTATTACCTAGCAAGGAAGTGTCGCATTTACATTATTTTGAAGTGAATACGAGGTATACATGACACTTCGGAATGGATATTATATCTTATCATGAAACATAGAAATGAGATGCGATATCGCGTTTTAAGAAACATTAGAACACTATTGCTACGTTACGTACACATCAGCAAACGCTATTTCCTAGCAAGGCAGAGTCGCATTTACATTCATTTGAAGTGAATACGAGGTATACATGACAATTCGATATGAATATTATATCTTATCATCAAGCATAGAAATGAGATGCGATATCGCGTTTTAAGAAGCATTAGAGCATTATTGCCTCGATACGTAGACATTTGCAAACGCTATTACCTAGCAAGGATGTGTCGCATTTACATTCTTTTGAAGTGTATACGAGGTATACATGACACTTCGGAATGGATATTATATCTTATCATGAAACATAGAAATGAGATGCGATATCGCGTTTGAAGAAGCATTAGAGCACTATTGCCTCGATATGTAGACATCTGCAAACGCTATTTCCTAGCAAGGAAGTGTCGCATTTACATTCATTTGATGTGAATATGAGGTATATGTGGCCCTTCGCAATGAATAATAGATCTTATCATGAAACATAGAAATGAGATGCGATATCGTGTTTTAAGAAGCTTTAGAACTCTATTGCTTCGATACGTAGACATTTGCAAACGCTATTACCTAGCATGGAAGTGTCGCATTTACATTCTTTTGAGGTGAATACGAGGTGTACACGACACTCTACAATGAATATTATATCTTATCACGAAACATAGGAATGAAATGCGACATCTCGTTTTAAGAAGCATTAGAACTCTATTGCTACGATACGTAGACATCTGCAAACGCTATTTCCTAGCATGTAAGTGTCGCATTTACATTCTTATGAAGTGAATGCGAAGTATACATGTCACTTCACAATGAATATTATATCATATTATGAAACATAGAAATGAGGTGCGATATAGCGTTTTAAGAAGCATTAGAACACTATTGCTTCGATACGAAGACATCTGGAAACGCAATTTCCTAGCAATGAAGTGTGGCATTTACATTCTTTCGAAGTGAATACGAGGTATACATGACAATTCGGAATGGATATTATATCTTATCATTAAGCATAGAAATGAGATGCGATATCGCGTTTTAAGAAGCATTAGAGCACTATTGCCTCGATACGTTGACATTTGCAAACGCTATTACCTAGCAAGGAAGTGTCGCATTTATATTCTTTAGATGTGAATACGAGGAATACATGACACTTCGCAATGAATATTATATCTTGTAACGAAACATAGAAATGAGATGCGGTATCCCGTTTTAAGATGTAATAGAACACTATTGCTTCGGTGCGGAGACATCTGCTAACGCTATTTCCTAGCAAGGATGTGTCGCATTTACATTCTTTTGAAGTGTATACGAGGTATACATATCACTCCATAATGAATAATATTTCTTATCATGAAACATAGCAGTGAGATGCGACATCTCGTTCTAAGAAGCATTAGAACTCTATTGCTACGATACGTAGACATCTGCAAACGCTATTTCCTAGCATGGAAGTGTCGCATTTACATTCATTTGAAGTGAATACGAGGTATACATGGCACTTCGCAATGAATATTATATCTTATCATGAAACATAGAAGTGAGATGCGATATCGCGTTTTAGGAAGCATTAGAACTCTATTGCTACGATGCGTAGACATCTGCAAATGTTATTTCCTAGCAAGGAAGTGTCGCATTTACATTCTTTTGAAGTGAATACGAGGTATACATAACATTCCACAATGAATATTATATCTTATTACGAAACATAGAAGTGAGATGCGATATCGCGTTTTAGGAGGCATTAGAACTCTACTGCTACGATGCGTCGACATCTGCAAATGTCATTTCCTAGCAAGGAAGTGTCGCATTTACATTCTTTTGAAGTGAATACGAGGTATACATAACATTCCACAATGAATATTATATCTTATTACGAAACATAGATATGAAATACGACTTCTCATTTTAAGAAGCATTAGAACTCTATTGCAACGATACGTAGACATCTGCAAACGCTATTTCCTAGCATGGAAGTGCCGCATTTACATTCTTTTGAAGATAATACGAGGTATACATGACACATCGCAATGAATATATTATATCTTATCATGAAACTTAGAAGTGAGATGCGATATCGCGTTTTAAGAAGCATTAGAACTCTATTGCTACGATACGTAGACATCTGGAAACGCTATTCCCTAGCATGGAAGTGTCGTATTTACATTCTTTTGAAGTGAATACGAGATACACAAGACACATCGCAATGGATACTATATATTATCATGAAACATAGAAGTGAGATGCGATATGGCGTTTTATGAAGCATTAGAACTCTATTGCTACGATACGTAGAGATCTGCAAACGCTATTTCCTAGCAAGGAAGTGTCGCATTTACATTCCTTTGAAGTGAATGCGAGGTATACATAACACTCCACAATGAATATTAAGTCTTATCATGAAACACAGAAATGAGATGCGATATCGCGTTTTAGAAAGCATTAGAAATCTATTGCTACGATACGTAGACATCTACAAGCGCTATTTCCTAGCAAGGAAGTGTAGCATTTACATTCTTTTGAAGTGAATACGAGGTATACATAACATTACACAATGAATATTATATCTTATCACGAAACATAGAAATGAAATACGACTTCTCATTTTAAGAAGCATTAGAACTCTATTGCTACGATACGTAGACATCTGGAAACGCTATTTCCTAGCATGGAAGTAGCGCATTTACATTCTTTTGGAGTGAACACGAGGAATACATGACACTTCACAATGAGTATTATATCTTATCATGAAACATAGGAATGAGTACGGTATCGCGTTTTGAGATGAATTAGAACTCTATTGCTACGATACGTAGACATCTGCAAACGCTATTACCTAGCATGGAAGTTTTGCGTTTACATTCTTTTGAAGTGAATACGAGATATACATGACACTTCGCAATGAGTATTATATCTTATAATGAAACATAGGAATGAGATGCGATATCGCGCTTTGAGAAGTATTATAACCCTATTGCTAATATACGTAGACATCTGCAAATGTTATTCCCTAGCAAGGAAGTGTCGCATTTACATTCTTTTGAAGTGAATACGAGGTATACATAACATTCCACAATGAATATTATATTTTATTACGAAACATAGAAATGAAATACGACATCTCGTTTTAAGAAACATTAGAACTCTATCGCTACGATACGTAGACATCTGCAAACGCTATTTCCTAGCACGGAAGATTCGCTTTTACATTCTTTTGAAGTGAATACGAGGTATACATGACGCATCGCAATGAATATTATATCTTATCATGAATCATAGAAGTGAGATGCGATATCGCGTTTTAAGAAGCACTAGAACTCTATTGCTACGACACGTAGACACCTGCAAACGCTATTTCCTAGCATGGGAGTGTCGCATTTACATTCTTGTGAAGTGAAATCGAGGTATACATGACACTTCGCAATGAATATTATATCTTATCATGAAACATAGAAGTGAGATGCGATATGGCGTTTTATGAAGCATTAGAACTCTATTGCTACGATACGTAGAGATCCGCAAACGCTATTTCCTAGCAAGGAAGTGTCGCATTTACATTCCTTTGAAGTGAATGCGAGGTATACTAGACACTTCGCAATGAATATTATATCTTATCATGAAACATAGGGATGAGGTTCTATATCCCGTTCTGAGAAGCATTAGAACACTATTGCTAATATACGTAGACATCTGCATACAATATTTCCTAGCTAGGAAATGCCGCACTTACATTCCATTGAAGTGAATACGAGGTATACATAACATTACACAATGAATGTTATATCATATTAAGAAACATAGAAATGAAATACGACATCTCGTTTTAAGAAGCATTAGTACTCTATTGCTAATATACGTAGACATCTGCAAACAATATTTCCTAGCAAGGAAATGTCGCAATTACATTACATTGAAGTGAATACGATGTATGCATAACATTACACAATGAATATTATATCTTACTACGAAACATAGAAATGAAATACGACATCTCGTTTTAAGAAGCATTAGTACTCTATTGCTGTGATACGTAGACATCTGCAAACAATATTTCCTAGCATGTGAGTGTCGCATTTACATTCTTTTGTACTGAGTACGAGGTATACATGACACTTCGCAATGAATATTAAATCTTATCATGAAACATAGAAGTGAGATGCGATATCGCGTTTTAAGAAGCATTAGAACCCTATTGCTACGATACGTAGACATCTGGAAACGCTATTCCCTAGCATGGAAGTGTCGTATTTACATTCTTTTGAAGTGAATACGAGGTATACATGACACTTCGCAATGAATATTATATCTGATTACGAAGCATAGGAATGAAATGCGACATCTCGTTTTAAGAAGAATTAGAACTTTATTGCTACGATACGTAGACATCTGCAAACGCTATTTCCTAGCATGGATGTGTCGCATTTACATTCTTGTGATGTGAGTACGAGGTATACATGACACTTCGCAATGAATATTATATCTTATCATGAAACATAGAAGTGAGATGCGATATCGCGTTTTAAGAAGCATTAGAACTCTATCGCTACGATACGTAGACATCTGCAAACGCTATTTCCTGGCATGGAAGTGTCGCATTTACATTCTTTTGAAGTGAAAACGAGGTATACATGACACTTCGCAATGAATATTATATCTTATCATGAAACATAGGAATGTGGTGCTATATCGCGTTTTGAGAAGCATTAGAACTCTATTGCTAATATGCGTAGACATCTGCAAACAATATTTCCTAGCAAGGAAATGTCGCAATTACATTCCATTGAAGTCAATACGAGGTATACATAACATTACACAATGAATATTATATCTTATCACGAAACATAGAAATGAAATACGACATCTTGTTTTAAGAAGCATTAGAACTCTACTGCTACGATACGTAGACACCTGCAAACGCTATTCCCTAACATGGAAGTGTCGCATTTACATTCTTTTGGGTTGAATACGAGGTATACATGACACTTCGCAATGAGTATTTTGTCTTATAATGAAACAGGAATGAGATGCGATATCGCGTTTTGAGAAGCGTTAGAACTCTATTGCTAATATACGTAGACATCTGCAAACGCTACTTCCTTGCATGGAAGTGTCGCATTTACATTCTTTTGTAGTGAATACGAGGTATACATGACACTTCGCAATGAATATTATATCTGATTACGAAGCATAGAAATGAAATGCGACATCTCGTCTTAAGAAGAATTAGAACTTTATTGCTACGATACGTAGACATCTGCAAACGCTATTTCCTAGCATGGATGTGTCGCATTTACATTCTTGTGATGTGAGTACGAGGTATACATGACACTTCGCAATGAATATTATATCTTATCATGAAACATAGAAGTGAGATGCGATATCGCGTTTTAAGAAGCATTAGAACTCTATCGCTACGATACGTAGACATCTGCAAACGCTATTTCCTGGCATGGAAGTGTCGCATTTACATTCTTTTGTAGTGAATACGAGGTATACATGACACTTCGCAGTGAGTATTATATCTTATCATGAATCATAGAAGTGGGATGCGATATCGCGTTTTAAGAAGCACTAGAACTCTATTGCTACGATACGTAGACATCTGCAAACGCTATTTCCTAGAATGGAAGTGTCGCATTTACAATCTTGTGAAGTGAATACGAGATATACATGACACTTCGCAATGAGTATTATATCTTATCATGAAACATAGAAGTGAAATGCGATATCTCGTTTTGAGAGGCACTAGAACTCTATTGCTACGATACGTAGACTTCTGCAAACGCTATTTCCTAGAATGGAAGTGTCGCATTTACATTCTTGTGAAGTGAAATCGTGGTATACATGACACTTCGCAATGAATATTATATCTTATCATGAAACATAGAAGTGAGATGCGATATGGCGTTTCATGAAGCATTAGAACTCTATTGCTACGATACGTAGACATCTGCAAACGCTATTTCCTAGGATGGAAGTATCGTATTTACATTCATTTGAAGTGTATGCGAGATATACATAACACTGCACAATGAATATTATATCTTATCATGAAACATAGAAATGAGATGCGATATCGCGTTTTAAGAAACATTAGAACTCTGTTGCTTCCATACGTAGACATCTGGAAACGTAATTTCCTAGAAAGGAAGTGTCGCATTTACATTCTCTTGAGAGGAATACGATGTATACATGACACTTCGCAATGAATATTATATCTTATGATGAAACATAGAAATGAGATGCGATATGGCGATTCAAGAAGCATTAGAACTCTATTTCTTCGATACGTAGATATCTGCAAACCTTATTTCCTAGCAAGGAAGTGTCGCATTTACATTCTTTTGAAGTGAATTCGAGGTGTCACGTCCGGCGAAACTATTTTCCGTTGCTCCGGAGGCTTTGCGACACGAGCCTATTTTTCGGTAATTCGGTCCGCGGGAACGCGTTAAGACCGGGTCCGACAATTTCGGCTGACGCGACACTAGCGAAAACACTCGCGATAATAAGGGAATGACCCTACCTTTCGATGACTTCTCTCTCGATTTGTACGTAGAAACGGCGTGGAGGATTGTTCGCTGGGATCGTAGCGGATTTCGTTCTGTTGGCTGCTACGGAAATCTCGATCAGTCGCCAGCGAAGACAAGGACGGCGGTCGGAATTCAGCGATGATGCTGAATGTGGCAGAATCGGCGTGATGCGTCGTGGTGTCTGGATCGGAAGCGTCGACGGTCGCTTCGAAAAGCGGCGTCTGGACTGGTGCGAAGGCAGGTCGCTGGTATACGAGGACTCTCGGAACACCCTACAAATATTCACGCACAAGTGATCGTATGAAATGCTTCCTACTCGCACGTCGTGTTCTTCGCAAACCGGAAGCACGATTCATTAACCAGGTTTTTCTGTACTTTCGACTAAGATCTGAAGGATAAGCGGCGGTCTCATCGTCACAAAGCCGATTTCTATACACCTTCAATTTGATGAAGAGCAACCCCAGTTGTATGGAAGAGCCCGTGGAAGAATTCGTAGTTAAATGTAATGTTAAAAGTAGAACTAGTATTGTTAACACTTGATAAAATTAATGGATGTGGAAATAGTAGACTTGGTAAAAGAACTTGTACTTGGATATAGTAAAAGTAAAAATAAAATATATTCTAGGTTTAAAGTATACAAGAACTGGACCTCCTCGGTTCGCGGGGCGCTACGGTCGCGGAGGCTCGCGGTAGGGAGATCGCGGTCCCGCGAATGGGGGATTCGCATCTCGGGGCGGAGAACGCGCGGTCCAGCGAGTGGGGACTCGCGGCTCGTGATGGGGCTAGCGGCGCATGCCGCTGGCCGGACGCATCTTACTTAGTGTAACTTAGATCTAGGAATTCTTATATATGCGTCATGATATGGTATGTATGTCCTAGCTTAGAAGTAATATATAGGTTCTAGCAGATCCTGTTCCCGGAATTGGAAAAGAACCCATTCAGGTGATGGGCTGCGGCTACGTCTTCCTGCAGGACGGAATCCTCGGTGCGAGGGAGATAGGGCTGCCTGTCCTTGGTGCGGGCGAGACAGGTATACTCGGTGGTGCGAGTGAGACACTGGTGCCCGGTACGAGCGAGACAGGTATACTCGGCGGTGCGAGTGAGGCAGCTGAACTCGGTGTGAGTGAGCGCGTGCAGGTATGCGCGCGCGAACTCTTCCAGTTGCTGGTTCTGCAGGCGAGTTTGGCTGGTTGCATGCGTCCAGGGGTTGATGCTGGGGGGTGCGAGGTGGTTCCTTTCTAGGAAATTACGTTCCCAGATATATCTGTATCGAAGCTATAGAGTACTAATGCCCCTTAAAACGCCATATCGCATCTCAACTCTATGTTTCGTGATAAGATATAATATTCATTGTTGAGTGTTATCTATACCTCGCATTCACTTCAAATGAATGTAAATGCGACACTTCCTTGCTAGGAAACAGCGTCTGTAGATGTATCGTCTATGTATCATAGAAATAGAGTTCTAAAGCTTCTTAAAACGCAATATCGTATCTCATTTCTATGATTCATGATAAGATATAATATTCATTGCGAAGTGTTATGTATTCCTCGCCTACACTTGAAATGTATGTAAATGCCACACTTCCTTTCTAGGAAATAGCGTTTACAGATGTCTACGTATCGAAGCAATAGAGTTTTAATGCTTCTTAAAACGCGATATCGCATCTCATTTCTATGTATCATGAGAAGATATAATATTCACTGCAAAGTGTCATGTATACCTCGTATTCACTTCAAAAGTACGTAAATGCGACACTTCCTTGCTAGGAAATAGCGTCTGCAGATGTCTACGTATCGTAGCAATATAGATCTAATCCTTTCTAATTCGCGATATCGCATCCCATTTCTATATTTCGTCATAAAATATAATATTCATTGTTTAGTGTTATGTATACCTCGTATTCACTTCAAAAGAATGTAAATGCGACACTTGCATGCTTGGAAATAGCGTTTGCATATGTCTACGTATCGTAGCAATAAAGAACTAATGCTTCTTATATTGTGATATCGCATCCCATTTCTATGTTTCATGATAAGATATAATATTCGTTGTGGAGTGATATGTATCACTCGTATTCACTTCAAAAGAATGTAAATGCGACACTTCCTTCCTAGGAAATAGCGTTTGCAGATGTCTCCGTATCGAAGCAATAGAGTTCTAATGCTTCTTTTATTGCGATATCGCATCACATTTCTATGTTTCGTGATAAGATATAATATTCACTGTGGAATGTTATTTATACCTCGTATTCACCTCAACGGAATGTAAATGCGACACTTCCTTGCTTGGAAATAGCGTTTGCCTATGTCTACGTATCGAAGCAATAGATTACTAAAGCTTGCTAATTCGCGATATCGCATCTCATTTCTACGTTTCATGATAAGATATAATATTCATTGTGGAGCGTTATGTATACCTCGCATACACTTCAAACGATTGTAAATGCGACACTTCCTTGCTAGGAAATAGCGTTTGCAGATGTCTCCGTATCGAAGAAACAGTGTTCTAATGCTTCTTAAATCGCGAAATCGCATCTCATTTCTATGTCTCGTGATAAGATATAATATTCATTGCGAAGTGTCATGAATACCTCGTATTCCTTTCAAAAGAATGTAAATGCGACACTTCCTTGCTAGGAAATAGCGTTTGCAGATGTCTACGTATCGTGGCATTAGAGTTCTAATGCTCCTCAGGACGCGAAATCGCTTCTCATTTCTATGTTTCATGATAATATATAATATTCATTGCGAAGTGTCATGTATACCTCACATACACTTAAAGTGAATGTAAATGCGACACTTCCTTCCTAGGAATTAGCGTTTGCAGATGTCTACGTATCGTAGCAAAAGAGATCTAATGATTCTTAAAACGCGATATCGCATCTCATTTCAATGTTTCATGATTCGATATAATATTCATTGCGATGTGTCATGTATACCTCGCATACACTTCAATTGAATGTACATGCAACACTTCCTTGCTAGGAAATAGCGTTTGCAGATGTCTACGTATGGAATCAATAGAATTCCAATGCTTCTTAAATCGTCATATCGCATCTCATTTCTATGTTTCATGATAAGATATAATATTCATTGCGAAGTGTCATGTATGCCTCGTATTCCTTTCAAAAGAATGTAAATGCGACACTTCCTTGTTAGGGATAGCGTTTGCAGATGCCTACGTATCGAAGCAATAGAGTTCTAATGCTTCTTAAATAGTCATATCGCATCTCATATCTAAGTTTCCTGATAAGATATAATATTCACTGCGAAGTGTCATGTATACCTCGTAGTCACTTCAGAAGAATGTAAACGCGACACTTCCTTGCCAGGGAATGGCGTTTGCAGATGTCTACGTATCGTAGCAATTGAGATCTAATGCTACTCGAAACGCGATGTCGCATCACAATTCTATGTTTCGTGATAATATGTAATACTCATTGTGGAGTGTTATGTATACCTCGCATACACTTCAACTGAATGTACATGCGACACTTCCTTGCTAGGAAATAGCGTTTGCAGAAGTCTACGTATCTTAGCAAAAGAGATCTAATGATTCTTAGAACGCGATATCGCATCTCATTTCTATGTTTCATGATTAGATATAATATTCATTGCGAAGAGTCATGTATACCTCGCATACACTTCAACTGAATGTAAATGCGACAGTTCCTTGCCAGGAAATAGCGTTTGCAGATGTCTACGTATCGCAGCCTTACTGTTATAATGCTTCTCAAAACGCGATATAGCATTTCATTTCTACGTTTCATGATAAGATATAATATTAATTGCGAAGTGTCATGTATACCTCGTACTCACTTCAAAAGAATGTAAATGCGACACTTCCTTCCTGGGAAATAGCGTTTGCAGATGTCTATGTATCACAGCAATAGAGTTCTAATGCTTCTTAAAGCGCGATATCGCATCTCAATTCTATGTTTCATGATAAGATACAATATTCATTGCGAGGAGTCACTCATTCCTCGTGTGCACTTCAAATGAATGCAAATGCGACACTTCCTTGCTAGGAAATTACGCTTCCAGATGTCTACGTATCGAAGCAATAGAGTTCCAATGCTTCTTAAAACGCGATATCGCATCTCATTTCTATGTTTCATAATAAGATATAATATTCAATGTGGAGTGTTACGTATACCTCGTATTCACTTCAAAGGAATGTAAATGCGACACATCCCTGCTAGGAAATAGCGTTTGCAGATGTCTACGTATCGTAGCAATTGAGTTCTAATGCTTCTTAAAATGAGAAGTCGTATTTCATTTCTATGTTTCGTAATAAGATATAATATTCATTGCGAAGTGTTATGTATACCTCGTATACACTTCAAATGAAAGTAGACACCGCACTTCCTTGCTACGGAATATAGCTTGCAGATGACTACGTGTCGGGGCAGTAGGGTTGTAATGCTTCGTTAAACGCGATTTCGCAGATGATTTCTGTGAAAAATGACAAGATCTATTTGTATGTAACGCGTTATGTATATATCGGCAACGCTTCAGAGGAATGTAAATCTCACACTTCCTTGCTACGGAATAGCGCTTCTAGATGACCAGATATTGAAGCTTTAGAGTTCCAATGCTACATAAAGTGCGATGTTGTATCATATATCTATGTTTTTTGTTGAAATGTAAATCAATGCATCGTGTTAATTATATCTCGTCAGCACTTCGAAGGAATGTAAATATCACGCTTCCTTACGACGAAATCGCGTTTCTAGATGTCTACGTATCGAAGCATTAGAGTTCTAAGGCTTCATAAAACGCGATATCACATCTCATTTCTATGTCTCCAAATAAGATGTACTATTCATTGCAACAAGTTATGTATGTCTCATCTAGACTTCAAAATAATGTAAGAGCCACACTTCCTTGCTTCGGAGTAGCGTTTCCAGAAGTCTACATATCGATGCAATAGATTTCTAATACTTCATGTAGCGCTATATCGCATCTCATATCTATGTCTCATGTTAAGTTGCAACGTCAACTCAAGCGTTACGTATATCTCGTCTGCACTTGAAAATAATGCAAATACCGCTCTTGCTTGCTACGGAACAGTGTTTCTAGATGTCTACGAATCGAGGCATAGGAGTTCTAATGCTTCATGGAACGCCATATAGCATTTCACATCAAGAGTTCGAATTATGTATGTAGATTTTGATGCACTGTATATATCATTATGCTCATCTGCTTCTGCGCCACAAAAGTGTGGTTTCCACACTTCCTGACAAGAGGATAGCGATTCTGGTTGTAAATGTGTCGAAGCAATAGAGTTCTAATACATCATTCATCGCGATCTCGCATCACATTTCAATGTGTAATGTAAGATGTAATATTCAATGCAGCGCGTTACGTTTAACTCTTCAACACTTCTAGCGAATGTGAACCCTACACTCCCTTGCAGGGGAATAGCGTTTTTAGATATCTACTTGTCAAAGCAATAAAGTTCTATTACTTTATAAAAATCCTACAATATCTTGCCAGGAGATAGCGTTTCTAGATGTGCACGTATTGAAGCAATAGATTTCAAATGCT
This sequence comes from Xylocopa sonorina, assembly GCF_050948175.1. Taxonomy (NCBI): domain Eukaryota; kingdom Metazoa; phylum Arthropoda; class Insecta; order Hymenoptera; family Apidae; genus Xylocopa; species Xylocopa sonorina. The sequence goes on along the minus strand of NW_027490750.1, from coordinate 1,710 downwards.
ATATAAAACGCGATATCGCATTTGATATCAACAGTTCGTAGTACGTAAGTAGATAAAAATACTCTACACATCTCGTTATGCTTGTCTGCATATACACGCCAAAAGACTGTGATTTCTACACTTCCTTGCAAGGGAATTGCGTTCTTAGATGTCTACTTTTCGAAGCAATAGAGTTCTATTGCTTCATTCAACACGATGTCGCAAGTCATTTCATTGATTCATGGTAAATTGCAATGTTCTATGCAATATGTTACATTTGTCTGCATCTAGACCTTAGAAGGATGTGAATCCTATACTTACTTGCAACAGAATATCGTTTCCAGATCTCTACGTGACCAAGCAAGACATTTCTAATACTTCATGCAGCGCAATGACGCATCTCATTTACACGTTTCAAAGCAAAGAATCTGTAATCATATATCCATAACAGTATGCTTAACTGTTAGAGGTCTTCAATAGAATGTGAACTATATAATTCCATATAACGGCATGGCGCTCCGTAGTTTCTGTCTGTTAAAGCAATCGAGCTAGAATTCTCCATGCAATGCGCTGGCGCATCCCATTTCATCGTTTCAAAGTAAGAATGCTGTAATCTCTTATGCATAGCTCTATGCTTATCTGCTTTAAAACTTCATAAGAATGTAAATTCCACAGCTCCATGCAACAGGATTGCCCTTCGTAGTGTCTACATGTCGAGAGAATAGAGTACTAATGCTTCATACCATGCCATGACTCATCTCATTTCAACGTTTCGAATTAAGTAATCTTTAATCTTCTATGAAAAGCATTATAATTATCTGCTTCTACTCTACAAAAGAATGAGAATTCTATAGATCCAAGCAACAGGAGGGCAGGCCCTCCACCATCCTACTGCCTGCCCTGATGCGGGCAAAGGATTCCCAGGGCCACTCAAACCGCGACCAACATCTATCTTATACTCTAACCGATTCATCGTTATGCGTTTTCCATTAAGCTTGCCGGGATCAGTGATATTGATTCGCTCAATCTAAATTATTATTTTCTCTTTAAGTTTCTCGATTTTTTTAGTTTCTCTCACGATATCGTCTATTTCGTTGTACCTTACCCTTACAGTATGGTATATAATCTGTTGTTTGATATTTCTAGGATTTCCTCTTAATAAATGCAATGCTTCCACATATTTTCTTTCTCTTTCTCTTTAGTTACATTGTTGTTATTTTATGCTTTTCACCCTCCACATTCCCTCTCTACACCATCTCGGAACAGGCGTTATACGATTACTGCAGGATGACGCCCCGGTCTCGTTATACCGAGATCGAGTGTTCTCTCTTGCATCCGTTGGTTTATGTATGTTATATATTGGAGAATATTTCCTCTTATCCTTTGTATTTTTCGAATGAAATTACATTGACAGAAGTACGAGTTAGTTCTGCACGCCTATTTGAAACAACATTAAATCACCTTGTTAAACAATAATATATTAAATGTGACTTGGACTTTTAAATTTGAATTTATAAACATCTAACAGGTAAATATGTTTTTCTTACTATTCATATCGTTATACATTCAGTGATTTATTGTGTGCTGTGATTTGATATATTAACTGCTTGATTATATTTTGCAATGAACTTTGCGTACCAAACATTGTTTTTACTCCTGATGGGAGTGGATAGTTCTTCGTTTTATATTCTTATATCGCATTCATTATAAAAGTATATGATATCCTTCTTA
>NW_027490749.1:0-60621 GCF_050948175.1 Xylocopa sonorina | reverse complement strand
GCTAGGAAATAGCGTTTGCAGATGTCTACGTATCGTAGCAATAGCTTTATAGTGCTTCTTAAAACGCGGTATCGCATCTCATTTCTATGTTTCATGGTAAGATATAACATGATTTGCGAAGTGTTATGTATTCCTCGTCTACACTTCAAATGAATGTGAATGCGATACTTCCTCGCTAGGAAATAGCGTCTGCAGATGTCTAGGTATCGTAGCAATAGAGTTCTAATGCTTCTTGAAACGCGATATCGCATCTCATTTCTATGTTTCATGGTACGATATAATATGATTTGCGAAGTGTCATGTATTACTCGTCTACACATCAAATGAATGTAAATGCGACACTTCCTGCAAGGAAATAGCGTTTGCAGATGTCTACGTATCGTAGCAATAGAGTTCTTATGATTCTTAAAACGCGATATCGCATCTCATTTCTATGTTTCATGGTAAGGTACAATATGATTTGCGAAGTGTTATGTATTCCTCGTCTACACTTCAAATGAATGTAAATGTGACTCTTCCTTGCAAGGAAATAGCGTTTGCAGATGTCTACCTATCGTAGCAATGGAGTTCTAGTGCTTCTTAAAACGCGATATCGCATCTCATTTCTATGTTTCATGGTAAGATATAATATGATTTGCGAAGTGTTATGTATTCCTCGTCTACACTTCAAATGAATGTAAATGCGACACTTCCCTGCAAGGAAGGAGCGTTTGCAGATTTCTACGTATCGTAGCAATAGAGTTCTTATGATTCTTAAAACGCGATATCGCATCTCATTTCTATGTTTCATGGTAAGGTATAATATGATTTGCGAAGTGTTATGTATTCCTCGTCTACACTTCAAATGAATGTAAGAGTGACACTTCCTTGTAAGGAAATAGCGTTTGCAGATGTCTACGTATCGTAGCAATAGAGTTCTAGTGCTTCGTAAAACGCGATATCGCATCTCATTTCTATGTTTCATGGTAAGATATAATATGATTTGCGAAGTGTTATGTATTCCTCGTCTACACTTCAAATGAATGTGAATGCGATACTTCCTCGCTAGGAAATAGCGTTTGCAGATGTCTACGTATCGTAGCCATAGCTTTCTAATGCTTCTAAAAACGCGAAATCGCATCTCATTTCTATGTTTCATGGTAAGATATAATATGATTTGCGAAGTGTCATGTATTCCTCGTCTACACTTCAAATGAATGTAAATGCGACACTTCCTTGCTAGGAAATAGCGTCTGCAGATGTCTAGGTATCGTAGCAATAGAGTTCTAATGCTTCTTGAAACGCGATATCGCATCTCATTTCTATGTTTCATGGTAAGATATAATATGATTTGCGAAGTGTTATGTATTCCTCGTCTACACTTCAAATGAATGTAAATGCGACACTTCCCTGCAGGGAAATAGCGTTTGCAGATGTCTACGTATCGTAGCAATAGAGTTCTTATGATTCTTAAAACGCGATATCGCATCTCATTTCTATGTTTCATGGTAAGGTATAATATGATTTGCGAAGTGTCATGTATTACTCGTCTACACATCAAATGAATGTAAATGCGACACTTCCTTGCTAGGAAATAGCGATTGCAGATGTCTACGTATCGTATGTAACGTCAGGCGTACCACCTTCCACCCCCACGAGGACGTCTCCACCCACGTCATCTCCAGAGGAGCGATACGACAACTACTTCCTGGAATCACCCGCAATTACGCACCCATACTCCCTGTTCGCGTACATGCGGGTTTAAGTATAAGCACACGACACATTCATGTACATACACACACCACAAACACATAGAATTAAGGAAATGTACATAATATAAGTGCACTAGAATTAAGACGCGTTCACGCTCGAGCGCGCGGCCGACGCGCGCGGCTCACCGCGTAACGCGGTCATCCCCACCACGAGCGGTCTCCCCGCTCTTCCGCCACGCGCCGTCCCCACTGCGGGGCCCAGCGACTCGCGCGCCTCGCGACCCGAGGAGGTCGCAGACGCGCTGGTCCGAGGGCAGTTCCTATCTCGCCTCCGAATCGAGCACTTGGCTCCCAAGCAACGAGCTCTCAGCTCTAATGTTTCTCTTTTTATCGCATCTCCCTTAGCGGAGTCCTTAACGTAAACTTAGTTCTATTTCAATCTCTTATTGTAACCTTATTCAATATCTTGGAATTAGTTGAAGTGTATTAGGGTAGTGAAATTATAGAATATACATTAGCTTTTACCAAATCCAACGCCTCTTTATTCAATATTCAATCACAATTCCTAATTCTAATTCGCTGGTACGCTCGCGAATATCTTACTAGTTCCGAATTCGTCTGCGATAGTCTTGAAGCTGAACGGTTAGAGCGAACCAACGCTTAGCCGCTCTTACTTCACTGCTACCGTAACCGAGTATCTTGCGCCCACGCGGATCCCTGCAAGCTAGAGCGAACCAACGCTTAGCCGAGCAGTACTCTGTCAAAGCGCAAATACTCTCGATGAACTTCGAGCCTCCGAGAAAGCGTACACGACGCGCGGGACGAAAAGAATATATTCGACATCTTATTCGCGAATACGTGGGAGGTACACCCGAGTACCCGTATCCGGATAACCATCGAGCAGCTTCCGTCCCCGTCAAGCAGGTTTTCGCCGCCGTACGTCCCGTACGAGCCCAGGACCGTCGAATTTCAGCGACGATACGCACCAGCCAGGATCAACCTGCGTGGCGCCTTGTTCCGATAACCGTTCCGCCGTTCCAGCCGTACGCAGCTGCGATCCCGGTCTCCGACCCACGACGTCCACGATACCTGGAACGGGAAAGCAAATAGGAATTCTACGCATCGAAAAGGGTATGTGCTGCATGTTTTGTTCGGTAAACCGCGTCCTAACCGCCAACGAACCCAGCTCCGCGCAATTCGCGTTGATTTCGGGAACCGGCATAAACTCGTTTTAACGTATCGAGTGCATCGGCACTCCGGGACGTGACACGTAGCAATAGAGTTCATATGATTCTTAAAACGCGATATCGCATCTCATTTCTATGTTTCATGGTAAGATATAACATGATTTGCGAAGTGTTATGTATTCCTCGTCTACACTTCAAATGATTGTGAATGCGATACTTCCTCGCTAGGAAATAGCGTTTGCAGATGTCTAGGTATCGTAGCAATAGAGTTCTAATGCTTCTTGAAACGCGATATCGCATCTCATTTCTATGTTTCATGGTAAGATATAATATGATTTGCGAAGTGTTATGCATTCCTCGTCTACACTTCAAATGAATGTAAATGCGACACTTCCCTGCAAGGAAATAGCGTTTGCAGATGTCTACGTATCGTAGCAATAGAGTTCTTATGATTCTTAAAACGCGATATCGCATCTCATTTCTATGTTTCATGGTAAGGTATAATATGATTTGCGAAGTGTTATGTATTCCTCGTCTACACTTCAAATGAATGTAAATGCGACACTTCCCTGCAAGGAAGTAGCGTTTGCAGATGTCTACGTATCGTAGCAATAGAGTTCTTATGATTCTTAAAACGCGATATCGCATCTCATTTCTATGTTTCATGGTAAGGTATAATATGATTTGCGAAGTGTTATGTATTCCTCGTCTACACTTCAAATGAATGTAAATGCGACACATCCTTGCAAGGAAATAGCGTTTGCAGATGTATACGTATCGAAGCAATAGAGTTCAAATGATTCTTAAAACGAGATATTGCATCTCATATCTATGTTTCATGCTAAGATATAATATGATTTGCGTAGTGTCATGTATTACTCGTCTACACATCAAATGAATGTAAATGCGACACTTCCTTGCTAGGCAATAGCGTCTCCAGATGTCTACGTATCGTAGCATTAGAGTTCTTATGATTCTTAAAACGCGATATCGCATCTAATTCTATGTTTCATGGTAAGGTATAATATGATTTGCGAAGTGTTATGTTTTCCTCGTCTACACTTCAAATGAATGTAAATGCGACACTTCCTTGCTAGGAAATAGCGTCTGCAGATGTCTAGGTATCGTAGCAATAGAGTTCTAATGCTTCTTGAAACGCGATATCGCATCTCATTTCTATGTTTCATGGTGAGATATAATATGATTTGCGAAGTGTTATGTATTCCTCGTCCACACTTCAAATGAATGTAAATGCGACACTTCCTTGCAAGGAAATAGCGTTTGCAGATGTCTACGTATCGAAGCAATAGAGTTCAAATGATTCTTAAAACGAGATATTGCATCTCATACCTATGTTTCTTGATAAGATATAATATGATTTGCGAAGTGTCATGTATTCCTCGTCTACACTTCAAATGAATGTAAATGCGACACTTCCTTCCAAGGAAATAGCGTCTTCAGATGTCTAGGTATCGTAGCAATAGAGTTCTTAAGCTTCTTAAAACGCGATATTGCATCTCATTTCTGCTTCATGGTAAGATATAATATGATTTGCGAAGTGTCATGTATTCCTCGTCTACACATCAAATGAATGTAAATGCGACACTTCCTTGCAAGGAAATAGCGTCTTCAGATGTCTAGGTATCGTAGCAATAGAGTTCTTAAGCTTCTTAAAACGCGATATTGCATCTCACTTCTGCTTCATGGTAAGATATAATATGATTTGCGAAGTGTCATGTATTCCTCGTCTACACATCAAATGAATGTAAATGCGACACTTCCTTCCTAGGAAATAGCGTCTGCAGATGTCTAGGTATCGTAGCAATAAAGTTCTAATGCTTCTTAAAACGCGATATCGCATCTCATTTCTATGTTTCATGGTAAGATATAATATGATTTGCGAAGTGTTATGCATTCCTCGTCTACGATTCAAATGAATGTAAATGCGACACTTCCTTGCAAGGAAATAGCGTTTGCAGATGTCTACGTATCGTAGCAATAGAGTTCTTATGATTCTTAAAACGCGATATCGCATCTCATTTCTATGTTTCATGGTAAGGTATAATATGATTTGCGAAGTGTTATGTATTCCTCGTCTACACTTCAAATGAATGTAAATGTGCCACTTCCTTGCAAGGAAATAGCGTTTGCAGATGTCTACCTATCGTAGCAATAGAGTTCTAGTGCTTCTTAAAACGCGATATCGCATCTCATTTCTATGTTTCATGGTAAGATATAATATGATTTGCGAAGTGTTATGTATTCCTCGTCTACACTTCAAATGAATGTAAATGCGACACTTCCCTGCAAGGAAGTAGCGTTTGCAGATGTCTACGTATCGTAGCAATAGAGTTCTTATGATTCTTAAAACGCGATATCGCATCTCATTTCTATGTTTCATGGTAAGGTATAATATGATTTGCGAATTGTTATGTATTCCTCGTCTACACTTCAAATGAATGTAGGAGTGACACTTCCTTGTAAGGAAATAGCGTTTGCAGATGTCTAGCTATCGAAGCAACAGAGTTCTAGTGCTTCGTAAAACGCGATATCGCACCTCATTTCTATGTTTCATGGTAAGATATAATATGATTTGCGAAGTGTCATGTATTACTCGTCTATACATCAAATGAATGTAAATGCGACACTTCCTTGCTAGGAAATAGCGTCTGCAGATATCTACGTATCGTAGAATTAGAGTTCTTATGACCCTTAAAACGCGATATCGCATCTCATTTCTATATTTCATGGTAAGGTATAATATGATTTGCGAAGTGTTATGTATTCCTCGTCTACACTTCAAATGAATGTAAATGTGACACTTCCTTGCAAGGAAATAGCGTTTGCAGATGTCTAGCTATCGTTGCAATAGGGTTCTAGTGCTTCTTAAAACGCGATATCGCATCTCATTTCTATGTTTCATGGTAAGATATAATATGATTTGCGAAGTGTTATGTATTCCTCGTCTACACTTCAAATGAATGTAAATGCGACACTTCCCTGCAAGGAAGTAGCGTTTGCAGATGTCTACGTATCGTAGCAATAGAGTTCTTATGATTCTTAAAACGCGATATCGCATCTCATTTCTATGTTTCATGGTAAGGTATAATATGATTTGCGAAGTGTTATGTATTCCTCGTCTACACTTCAAATGAATGTAAATGCGACACTTCCTTGCAAGGAAATAGCGTTTGCAGATGTCTACGTATCGAAGCAATAGTGTTCAAATGATTCTTAAAACGAGATATTGCATCTTATTTCTGTTTCATGGTAAGATATAATATGATTTGCGCAGTGTCATGTATTCCTCGTCTACACATCAAATGAATGTAAATGCGACACTTCCTTGCTAGGAAATAGCGTCTGCAGATGTCTAGGTATCGTAGCAATAGAGTTCTAATGCTTCTTAAAACGCGATATCGCATCTCATTTCTATGTTTCATGGTAAGATATAATATGATTTGCGAAGCGTTATGCATTCCTCGTCTACGATTCAAATGAATGTAAATGCGACACTTCCTTGCAAGGATATAGCGTTTGCAGATGTCTACGTATCGTAGCAATAGAGATGTTATGATTCCTAAAACGCGATATCGCATCTCATTTCTATGTTTCATGGTAAGATATAACATGATTTGCGAAGTGTTATGTATTCCTCGTCTACACTTCAAATGAATGTGAATGCGATACTTCCTCGCTAGGAAATAGCGTTTGCAGATGTCTACGTATCGTAGCAATAGCTTTCTAGTGCTTCTTAAAACGCGATATCGCATCTCAATTCTATGTTTCATGGTAAGATATAATATGATTTGCGAAGTGTCATGTATTCCTCGTCTACACCTCAAATGAATGTAAATGCGACACTTTCTTGCTAGGAAATAGCGTCTGCAGATGTCTAGGTATCGTAGCAACAGAGTTCTAATGCTTCTTGAAACGCGATATCGCATCTCATTTCTATGTTTCATGGTAAGATATAATATGATTTGCGAAGTGTAATGTATTCCTCGTCTACACTTCAAATGAATGTAAATGCGACACTTCCCTGCAAGGAAATAGCGTTTGCAGATGTCTACCTATCGTAGCAATAGAGTTCTAGTGCTTCGTAAAACGCGAAATCGCATCTCATTTCTATGTTTCATGGTAAGATATAATATGATTTTTGAAGTGTCATGTATTACTCGTCTACACATCAAATGAATGTAAATGCGACACTTCCTTGCTAGGAAATAGCGTCTGCAGATGTCTACGTATCGTAGCATTAGAGTTCTTATGATTCTTAAAACGCGATATCGCATCTCATTTCTATGTTTCATGGTAAGGTATAATATGATTTGCGAAGTGTTATGTATTCCTCGTCTACACTTCAAATGAATGTAAATGCGACACTTCCTTGTAAGGAAATAGCGTCTGCACATATTTACCTATCGTAGCAATAGAGTTCTAGTGCTCCTTGAAACGCGATATCGCACCTCATTTCTATGTTTCATGGTAAGATATAATGTGATTTGCGAAGTGTTATGTATTCCTCGTCTACACTGCAAATGAATGTAAATGCGACACTTCCATGCAACGAAATAGCGTTTGCAGATGTCTACGTATCGTAGCAATAGTGTTCTTATGATTCTTAAAACGCGATATCGCATCTCATTTCTATGTTTCATGGTAAGGTACAACAAGGTTTGCGAAGTGTTATGTATTCCTCGTCTACACTTCAAATGAATGTGAATGCGATACTTCCTCGCTTGGAAATAGCGTTTGCAGATGTCTACGTATCGTAGCAATAGCTTTCTAGTGCTTCTTAAAACGCGATATCGCATCTCATTTCTATGGTTCATGGTAAGATGTAATATGATTTGCGAAGTGTTATGCATTCCTCCTCTACACTTCAAATGAATGTGAATGCGACACATCCTCGCTAGGAAATAGCGTTTGCAGATGTCTAGGTATCGTAGCAATAGATTTCTAATGCTTCTTAAAACGCGATATCGCATTTCATTTCTATGTATCATGGTAAGATATAATATGATTTGCGAAGTGTCATGTATTCCTCGTCTACACTTCAAATGAATTTAAATGCGACACTTCCTTGCTAGGAAATAGCGTCTGCAGATGTCTAGGTATCGTAGCAATAGAGTTCTAATGCTTCTTAAAACGCGATATCGCATTTCATTTCTATGTTTCATGGTAAGATATAATATGATTTGCGAAGTGTTACGTATTCCTCGTCCACACTTCAAATGAATGTAAATGCGACACTTCTTTGCTAGGAAATAGCGTCTGTAGATGTCCAGGTATCGTAGCAATAGATTTCTAATGCTTCTTAAAACGCGATATCGCACTTCATTTCTATGTATCATGGTAAGATATAATATGATTTGCGAAGTGTCATGTATTCCTCGTCTACACTTGTAATGAATTTAAATGCGGCACTTCCTTGCTAGGAAATAGCGTCTGGAGATGTCTAGGTATCGTAGCAATAGATTTCTAATGCTTCTTAAAACGCGATATCGCATCTCATTTCTATGTTTCATGGTAAGATATAATATGATTTGCGAAGTGTCATGTATTCCTCGTCTACACTTCAAATGAATGTAAATGCGACACTTTCTTGCAAGGAAATAGCGTTTGCAGATGTCTACGTATCGAAGCAATAGAGTTCAAATGCTTCTTAAAACGAGATATTGCATCTCATATCTATGTTTCATGATAAGAAATAATATTCATTGCGAAGTGTTATGCATTCCTCGTCTACGATTCAAATGAATGTAAATGCGACACTTCCTTGCAAGAAAATAGCGTTTGCAGATGTCTACGTATCGTAGCAATAGAGTTCTAATGCTTCTTAAAACGCGATATCGCATCTCATTTCTATGTTCCATGGTAAGATATAATATGATTTGCGGAGTGTTATGTATTCCTCGTCTACACTTCAAATGAATGTGAATGCGACACTTCCTCGCTAGGAAATAGCGTTTGCAGATGTCTGCGTATCGTAGCAGTAGAGTTCTAATGCTTCTTAAAACGCGATATCGCATCTCATTTCTATGTTTCATGGTAAGATATAATATGATTTGCGAAGTGTTATGTATTCCTCGTCTACACATCAAATGAATGTAAATGCGACACTTTCTTGCAAGGAAATAGCGTTTGCAGATGTCTACGTATCGAAGCAATAGAGTTCAAATGCTTCTTAAAACGAGATATTGCATCTCATATCTATGTTTCATGATAAGATATAATATTCATTGCGAAGTGTTATGTATTCCTCGTCTACGATTCAAATGAATGTAAATGCGACACTTCCTTGCAAGGAAATAGCGTTTGCAGATGTCTACGTATCGTAGCAATAGAGTTCTAATGCTTCTTAAATCGCGATATCGCATCTCATTTCTATGTTTCATGGTAAGATATAATATGATTTGCGAAGTGTTATGTATTCCTCGTCTACACATCAAGTGAATGTAAATGCGACACTTTCTTGCAAGGAAATAGCGTTTGCAGATGTCTACGTATCGAAGCAATAGAGTTCAAATGCTTCTTAAAACGAGATATTGCATCTCATATCTATGTTTCATGATAAGAAATAATATTCATTGCGAAGTGTTATGCATTCCTCGTCTACGATTCAAATGAATGTAAATGCGACACTTCCTTGCCAGAAAATAGCGTTTGCAGATGTCTACGTATCGTAGCAATAGAGTTCTAATGCTTCTTAAAACGCGATGTCGCATCTCATTTCTATGTTCCATGGTAAGATATAATATGATTTGCGGAGTGTTATGTATTCCTCGTCTACACTTCAAATGAATGTGAATGCGACACTTCCTCGCTAGGAAATAGCGTTTGCAGATGTCTGCGTATCGTAGCAGTAGAGTTCTAATGCTTCTTAAAACGCGATATCGCATCTCATTTCTATGTTTCATGGTAAGATATAATATGATTTGCGAAGTGTTATGTATTCCTCGTCTACACATCAAATGAATGTAAATGCGACACTTTCTTGCAAGGAAATAGCGTTTGCAGATGTCTACGTATCGAAGCAATAGAGTTCAAATGCTTCTTAAAACGAGATATTGCATCTCATATCTATGTTTCATGATAAGATATAATATTCATTGCGAAGTGTTATGTATTCCTCGTCTACGATTCAAATGAATGTAAATGCGACACTTCCTTGCAAGGAAATAGCGTTTGCAGATGTCTACGTATCGTAGCAATAGAGTTCTAATGCTTCTTAAATCGCGATATCGCATCTCATTTCTATGTTTCATGGTAAGATATAATATGATTTGCGAAGTGTTATGTATTCCTCGTCTACACATCAAGTGAATGTAAATGCGACACTTTCTTGCAAGGAAATAGCGTTTGCAGATGTCTACGTATCGAAGCAATAGAGCTCAAATGCTTCTTAAAACGAGATATCGCATCTCATTTCTATGTTTCATGGTAAGATGTAATATTCATTGCGAAGTGTTATGTATTCCTCGTCTACGATTCAAATGAATGTAAATGCGACACTTCCTTGCAAGGAAATAGCGTTTGCAGATGTCTACGTATCGTAGCAATAGAGGTCTAATGCTTCTAAAACGCGATATCGCATCTCATTTCTATGTTTCATGGTAAGATATAATATGATTTGCGAAGTGTTATGAATTCCTCGTCTACACTTCAAATGAATGTAAATGCGACAATTCTTTGCAAGGAAATAGCGTTTGCAGATGTCTACGTATCGTAGCAATAGAGTTCTTATGATTCCTGAAACGCGATATCGCATCTCATTTCTATGTTTCATGGTAAGATATAATATGATTTGCGAAGTGTTATGTATTCCTCGTCTACACTTGAAATGAATGTAAATGCGACACTTCCTTGCAAGGAAATAGCGTTTGCAGATGTCTACGTATCGTAGCAGTAGAGTTCTAATGCTTCTTGAAACGCGATATCGCATCCCATTTCTATGTTTCATGGTAAGATATAATATGATTTGCGAAGTGTTATGTATTCCTCGTCTACACTTCAAATTAATGTAAATGCGACACTTCCTTGCAAGGAAATAGCGTTTGCAGATGTCTACGTATCGTTGCAGTAGAGTTCTTATGATTCTTAAAACGCGATATCGCATCACATTTCTATGTTTCATGGTAAGATATAATATGATTTGCGGAGTGATATGTATTCCTACTCTACACTTCAAATGAATGTAAATGCGACACTTCCTCGCTAGGAAATAGCGTTTGCAGATGTCTACGTATCGTAGCAATAGCGTTCTTATGATTCATAAAACGCGATATCGGATCTCATTTCTATGTTTCATGATAAGATATAATATTCATTGCGAAGTGTTATGTATTCCTCGTCTACACTTCAAATGAATGTAAATGCGACACTTCTTTGCAAGGAAATTGCGTTTGCAGATGTCTACGTATCGTAGCAATAGAGGTCTAATGCTTCTAAAACGCGATATCGCATCTCATTTCTATGTTTCATGGTAAGATATAATATGATTTGCGAAGTGTTATGTATTCCTCGTCTACACTTCAAATGAATGTAAATGCGACAATTCTTTGCAAGGAAATAGCGTTTGCAGATGTCTACGTATCGTAGCAATAGAGTTCTTATGATTCCTGAAACGCGATATCGCATCTCATTTCTATGTTTCATGGTAAGATATAATATGATTTGCGAAGTGTTATGTATTCCTCGTCTACACTTGAAATGAATGTAAATGCGACACTTCTTTGCAAGGAAATAGCGTTTGCAGATGTCTACGTATCGTAGCAATGGATTTCTGATGCTTCTTAAATCGCGATATCGCATCCCATTTCTATGTTTCATGGTAAGATATAATATGATTTGCGAAGTGTTATGTACTCCTCCTCTACACTTCAAATTAATGTAAACGCGACACTTCCTTGCAAGGAAATAGCGTTTGCAGATGTCTACGTATCGTTGCAGTAGAGTTCTTATGATTCTTAAAACGCGATATCGCATCACATTTCTATGTTTCATGGTAAGATATAATATGATTTGCGGAGTGATATGTATTCCTACTCTACACTTCAAATGAATGTAAATGCGACACTTCCTCGCTAGGAAATAGCGTTTGCAGATGTCTACGTATCGTAGCAATAGCGTTCTTATGATTCATAAAACGCGATATCGGATCTCATTTCTATGTTTCATGGTAAGATATAATATGATTTGCCAAGTGTTATGTATTCCTCGTCTACACTTCAAATGAATGTAAATGCGACACTTCTTTGCAAGGAAATTGCGTTTGCAGATGTCTACGTGTCGTAACAATATAGTTCTTATGATTCATAAAACGCGATATCGCATCTCATTTCTATGTTTCATGGTAAGATATAATATGATTTGCGAAGAGTTATGTATTCCTCGTCTACACTTCAAATGAATGCAAATGCGACACATCTTTGCAAGGAAATAGCGATTGCAGATGTCTACGTATCGAAGCAATAGAGTTCAAATGTTTCTTAAAACGAGATATTGCATCTCATATCTATGTTTCATGATAAGATATAATATTCATTGCGAAGTGTTATGCATTCCTCGTCTACGATTCAAATGAATGTAAATGCGACACTTCCTTGCAAGGAAATAGCGTTTGCAGATGTCTACGTATCGTAGCAATAGAGTTCTAATGCTTCTTAAAACGCGATATCGCATCTCATTTCTATGTTTCATGGTAAGATATAATATGATTTGCGGAGTGTTATGTATTCCTCGTCTACACTTCAAATGAATGTGAATGCGACACTTCCTCGCTAGGAAATAGCGTTTGCAGATGTCTGCGTATCGTAGCAGTAGAGTTCTAATGCTTCTTAAAACGCGATATCGCATCTCATTTCCATGTTTCATGGTAAGATATAATATGATTTGCGAAGTGTTATGTATTCCTCGTCTACACATCAAATGAACGTAAATGCGACACTTTCTTGCAAGGAAATAGCGTAGGCAGATGTCTACGTATCGAAGCAATAGAGCTCAAATGCTTCTTAAAACGAGATATTGCATCTCATATCTATGTTTCATGATAAGATATAATATTCATTGCGAAGTGTTATGTATTCCTCGTCTACGATTCAAATGAATATAAATGCGACACTTCCTTGCAAGGAAATAGCGTTTGCAGATGTCTACGTATCGTAGCAATAGAGTTCTTATGATTCTTAAAACGCGATATCGCATCTCATTTCTATGTTTCATGGTAAGATATAATATGATTTGCGAAGTGTTATGTATTCCTCGTCTACACTTCAAATGAATGTAAATGCGACACTTCTTTGCAAGGAAATAGCGTTTGCAGATGTCAACGTATCGTAGCAATAGAGTTCTTATGATTCTTAAAACGCGATATCGCATCCCATTTCTATGTTTCATGGTAAGATATAATATGATTTGCGAAGAGTTATGTATTCCTCGTCTACACTTCAAATGTATGTAAATGCGACACTCCTTTGCAAGGAAATAGCGTTTGCAGATGTCTACGTATCGAAGCAATAGAGTTCAAATGCTTCTTAAAACGAGATATTGCATCTCATATCTATGTTTCATGATAAGATATAATATTCATTGCGAAGTGTTATGTATTCCTCGTCTACGATTCAAATGAATGTAAATGCGACACTTCCTTGCAAGGAAATAGCGTTTGCTGATGTCTACGTATCGTAGCAATAGAGTTCTAATGCTCCTTAAAACGCGATATCGCATCTCATTTCTATGTTTCACGGTAAGATATAATATGATTTGCGAAGTGTTAAGTATTCCTCGTCTACACATCAAATGAATGTAAATGCGACACTTTCTTGCAAGGAAATAGCGTTTGCAGATGTCTACGTATCGAAGCAATAGAGCTCAAATGCTTCTTAAAACGAGATATTGCATCTCATATCTATGTTTCATGATAAGATATAATATTCATTGCGAAGTGTTATGTATTCCTCGTCCACGATTCAAATGAATGTAAATGCGACACTTCCTTGCAAGGAAATAGCGTTTGCAGATGTCTACGTATCTTAGCAATAGAGTTCTTATGATTCTTAAAACGCGATATCGCATCTCATTTCTATGTTTCATGGTAAGATATAATATGATTTGAGAAGAGTTATGTATTCCTCGTGTACACTTCAAATGAATGTAAATGCGACACTTCTTTGCAAGGAAATAGCGTTTGCAGATGTATACGTATCGAAGCAATAGAGTTCAAATGCTTCTTAAAACGAGATATTGCATCTCATATCTATGTTTCATGATAAGAAATAATATTCATTGCGAAGTGTTATGCATTCCTCGTCTACGATTCAAATGAATGTAAATGCGACACTTCTTTGCAAGGAAATAGCGTTTGCAGATGTCTACGTATCGTAGCAATAGAGTTCTTATGATTCTTAAAACGCGATGTCGCATCTCTTTTCTATGTTTCGTGGTAAGATATAATATGAATTGCGAAGTGTTATGTATTCCTCGTCTACACATCAAATGAATGTAAATGCGACACTTCCTTGCAAGGAAATAGCGTTTGCAGATGTCTACGTATCGTAGCAATAGAGTTCCAATGCTTCTTAAAACGCGATATCGCATCTCATTTCTATGTTTCATGGTAAGATATAATATGATTTGCGAAGTGCTATGTATTCCTCGTCTACACATCAAATGAATGTAAATGCGACACTTTCTTGCAAGGAAATAGCGTTTGCAGATGTCTACGTATCGTAGCAGTAGAGTTCTAATGCTTCTTGAAACGCGATATCGCATCCCATTTCTATGTTTCATGGTAAGATATAATATGATTTGCGAAGTGTTATGTATTCCTCGTCTACACTTCAAATTAATGTAAATGCGACACTTCCTTGCAAGGAAATAGCGTTTGCAGATGTCTACGTATCGTTGCAGTAGAGTTCTTATGATTCTTAAAACGCGATATCGCATCACATTTCTATGTTTCATGGTAAGATATAATATGATTTGCGGAGTGATATGTATTCCTACTCTACACTTCAAATGAATGTAAATGCGACACTTCCTCGCTAGGAAATAGCGTTTGCAGATGTCTACGTATCGTAGCAATAGCGTTCTTATGATTCATAAAACGCGATATCGGATCTCATTTCTATGTTTCATGATAAGATATAATATTCATTGCGAAGTGTTATGTATTCCTCGTCTACACTTCAAATGAATGTAAATGCGACACTTCTTTGCAAGGAAATTGCGTTTGCAGATGTCTACGTATCGTAGCAATAGAGGTCTAATGCTTCTAAAACGCGATATCGCATCTCATTTCTATGTTTCATGGTAAGATATAATATGATTTGCGAAGTGTTATGTATTCCTCGTCTACACTTCAAATGAATGTAAATGCGACAATTCTTTGCAAGGAAATAGCGTTTGCAGATGTCTACGTATCGTAGCAATAGATTTCTTATGATTCCTGAAACGCGATATCGCATCTCATTTCTATGTTTCATGGTAAGATATAATATGATTTGCGAAGTGTTATGTATTCCTCGTCTACACTTGAAATGAATGTAAATGCGACACTTCTTTGCAAGGAAATAGCGTTTGCAGATGTCTACGTATCGTAGCAATGGATTTCTGATGCTTCTTAAATCGCGATATCGCATCCCATTTCTATGTTTCATGGTAAGATATAATATGATTTGCGAAGTGTTATGTACTCCTCCTCTACACTTCAAATTAATGTAAATGCGACACTTCCTTGCAAGGAAATAGCGTTTGCAGATGTCTACGTATCGTTGCAGTAGAGTTCTTATGATTCTTAAAACGCGATATCGCATCACATTTCTATGTTTCATGGTAAGATATAATATGATTTGCGGAGTGATATGTATTCCTACTCTACACTTCAAATGAATGTAAATGCGACACTTCCTCGCTAGGAAATAGCGTTTGCAGATGTCTACGTATCGTAGCAATAGCGTTCTTATGATTCATAAAACGCGATATCGGATCTCATTTCTATGTTTCATGGTAAGATATAATATGATTTGCCAAGTGTTATGTATTCCTCGTCTACACTTCAAATGAATGTAAATGCGACACTTCTTTGCAAGGAAATTGCGTTTGCAGATGTCTACGTGTCGTAACAATATAGTTCTTATGATTCATAAAACGCGATATCGCATCTCATTTCTATGTTTCATGGTAAGATATAATATGATTTGCGAAGAGTTATGTATTCCTCGTCTACACTTCAAATGAATGCAAATGCGACACTTCTTTGCAAGGAAATAGCGATTGCAGATGTCTACGTATCGAAGCAATAGAGTTCAAATGTTTCTTAAAACGAGATATTGCATCTCATATCTATGTTTCATGATAAGATATAATATTCATTGCGAAGTGTTATGCATTCCTCGTCTACGATTCAAATGAATGTAAATGCGACACTTCCTTGCAAGGAAATAGCGTTTGCAGATGTCTACGTATCGTAGCAATAGAGTTCTAATGCTTCTTAAAACGCGATATCGCATCTCATTTCTATGTTTCATGGTAAGATATAATATGATTTGCGGAGTGTTATGTATTCCTCGTCTACACTTCAAATGAATGTGAATGCGACACTTCCTCGCTAGGAAATAGCGTTTGCAGATGTCTGCGTATCGTAGCAGTAGAGTTCTAATGCTTATTAAAACGCGATATCGCATCTCATTTCCATGTTTCATGGTAAGATATAATATGATTTGCGAAGTGTTATGTATTCCTCGTCTACACATCAAATGAA
Organism: Xylocopa sonorina; assembly: GCF_050948175.1. Classification (NCBI taxonomy): domain Eukaryota; kingdom Metazoa; phylum Arthropoda; class Insecta; order Hymenoptera; family Apidae; genus Xylocopa; species Xylocopa sonorina. Next base: position 43,978 of record NW_027490749.1, on the reverse strand, counting down.
TGTAAATGCGACACTTTCTTGCAAGGAAATAGCGTATGCAGATGTCTACGTATCGAAGCAATAGAGCTCAAATGCTTCTTAAAACGAGATATTGCATCTCATATCTATGTTTCATGATAAGATATAATATTCATTGCGAAGTGTTATGTATTCCTCGTCTACGATTCAAATGAATATAAATGCGACACTTCCTTGCAAGGAAATAGCGTTTGCAGATGTCTACGTATCGTAGCAATAGAGTTCTTATGATTCTTAAAACGCGATATCGCATCTCATTTCTATGTTTCATGGTAAGATATAATATGATTTGCGAAGTGTTATGTATTCCTCGTCTACACTTCAAATGAATGTAAATGCGACACTTCTTTGCAAGGAAATAGCGTTTGCAGATGTCTACGTATCGTAGCAATAGAGTTCTTATGATTCTTAAAGCGCGATATCGCATCCCATTTCTATGTTTCATGGTAAGATATAATATGATTTGCGAAGAGTTATGTATTCCTCGTCTACACTTCAAATGTATGTAAATGCGACACTCCTTTGCAAGGAAATAGCGTTTGCAGATGTCTACGTATCGAAGCAATAGAGTTCAAATGCTTCTTAAAACGAGATATTGCATCTCATATCTATGTTTCATGATAAGATATAATATTCATTGCGAAGTGTTATGTATTCCTCGTCTACGATTCAAATGAATGTAAATGCGACACTTCCTTGCAAGGAAATAGCGTTTGCTGATGTCTACGTATCGTAGCAATAGAGTTCTAATGCTTCTTAAAACGCGATATCGCATCTCATTTCTATGTTTCACGGTAAGATATAATATGATTTGCGAAGTGTTAAGTATTCCTCGTCTACACATCAAATGAATGTAAATGCGACACTTTCTTGCAAGGAAATAGCGTTTGCAGATGTCTACGTATCGAAGCAATAGAGCTCAAATGCTTCTTAAAACGAGATATTGCATCTCATATCTATGTTTCATGATAAGATATAATATTCATTGCGAAGTGTTATGTATTCCTCGTCCACGATTCAAATGAATGTAAATGCGACACTTCCTTGCAAGGAAATAGCGTTTGCAGATGTCTACGTATCGTAGCAATAGAGTTCTTATGATTCTTAAAACGCGATATCGCATCTCATTTCTATGTTTCATGGTAAGATATAATATGATTTGAGAAGAGTTATGTATTCCTCGTGTACACTTCAAATGAATGTAAATGCGACACTTCTTTGCAAGGAAATAGCGTTTGCAGATGTATACGTATCGAAGCAATAGAGTTCAAATGCTTCTTAAAACGAGATATTGCATCTCATATCTATGTTTCATGATAAGAAATAATATTCATTGCGAAGTGTTATGCATTCCTCGTCTACGATTCAAATGAATGTAAATGCGACACTTCTTTGCAAGGAAATAGCGTTTGCAGATGTCTACGTATCGTAGCAATAGAGTTCTTATGATTCTTAAAACGCGATGTCGCATCTCTTTTCTATGTTTCATGGTAAGATATAATATGAATTGCGAAGTGTTATGTATTCCTCGTCTACACATCAAATGAATGTAAATGCGACACTTCCTTGCAAGGAAATAGCGTTTGCAGATGTCTACGTATCGTAGCAATAGAGTTCCAATGCTTCTTAAAACGCGATATCGCATCTCATTTCTATGTTTCATGGTAAGATATAATATGATTTGCGAAGTGCTATGTATTCCTCGTCTACACATCAAATGAATGTAAATGCGACACTTTCTTGCAAGGAAATAGCGTTTGCAGATGTCTACGTATCGAAGCAATAGAGTTCAAATGCTTCTTAAAACGAGATATTGCATCTCATATCTATGTTTCATGATAAGATATAATATTCATTGCGAAATGTTATGCATTCCTCGTCTACGATTCAAATGAATGTAGATCCGACACTTCCTTGCTAGGAAATAACGTCTGCAGATGTCTAGGTATCGTAGCAATAGAGTTCTAATGCTTCTTAAAACGCGATATCGCATCTCATTTCTATGTTTCACGGTAAGATATAATATGATTTGCGAAGTGTTAAGTATTCCTCGTCTACACATCAAATGAATGTAAATGCGACACTTTCTTGCAAGGAAATAGCGTTTGCAGATGTCTACGTATCGAAGCAATAGAGCTCAAATGCTTCTTAAAACGAGATATTGCATCTCATATCTATGTTTCATGATAAGATATAATATTCATTGCGAAGTGTTATGTATTCCTCGTCCACGATTCAAATGAATGTAAATGCGACACTTCCTTGCAAGGAAATAGCGTTTGCAGATGTCTACGTATCGTAGCAATAGAGTTCTTATGATTCTTAAAACGCGATATCGCATCTCATTTCTATGTTTCATGGTAAGATATAATATGATTTGAGAAGAGTTATGTATTCCTCGTGTACACTTCAAATGAATGTAAATGCGACACTTCTTTGCAAGGAAATAGCGTTTGCAGATGTATACGTATCGAAGCAATAGAGTTCAAATGCTTCTTAAAACGAGATATTGCATCTCATATCTATGTTTCATGATAAGAAATAATATTCATTGCGAAGTGTTATGCATTCCTCGTCTATGATTCAAATGAATGTAAATGCGACACTTCTTTGCAAGGAAATAGCGTTTGCAGATGTCTACGTATCGTAGCAATAGAGTTCTTATGATTCTTAAAACGCGATGTCGCATCTCTTTTCTATGTTTCATGGTAAGATATAATATGAATTGCGAAGTGTTATGTATTCCTCGTCTACACATCAAATGAATGTAAATGCGACACTTCCTTGCAAGGAAATAGCGTTTGCAGATGTCTACGTATCGTAGCAATAGAGTTCCAATGCTTCTTAAAACGCGATATCGCATCTCATTTCTATGTTTCATGGTAAGATATAATATGATTTGCGAAGTGCTATGTATTCCTCGTCTACACATCAAATGAATGTAAATGCGACACTTTCTTGCAAGGAAATAGCGTTTGCAGATGTCTACGTATCGAAGCAATAGAGTTCAAATGCTTCTTAAAACGAGATATTGCATCTCATATCTATGTTTCATGATAAGATATAATATTCATTGCGAAATGTTATGCATTCCTCGTCTACGATTCAAATGAATGTAGATCCGACACTTCCTTGCTAGGAAATAACGTCTGCAGATGTCTAGGTATCGTAGCAATAGAGTTCTAATGCTTCTTAAAACGCGATATCGCATCTCATTTCTATGTTTCATGGTAAGATATAATATGATTTGCGAAGTGTTATGTATTCCTCGTCTACACATCAAATGAATGTAAATGCGACACTTCCTTGCAAGGAAATAGCGTTTGCAGATGTATACGTATCGAAGCAACAGAGTTCAAATGCTTCTTAAAACGAGATATTGCATCTCATATCTATGTTTCATGATAAAATATAATATTCATTGCGAAGTGTTATGCATTCCTCGTCTACGATTCAAATGAATGTAAATGCGACACTTCCTTGCAAGGAAATAGCGTTTGCAGATGTCTACGTATCGTAGCAATACAGTTCTTATGATTCTTAAAACGCGATATCGCATCTCATTTCTATGTTTCATGGTAAGATATAATATGATTTGAGAAGAGTTATGTATTCCTCGTGTACACTTCAAATGAATGTAAATGCGACACTTCTTTGCAAGGAAATAGCGTTTGCAGATGTATACGTATCGAAGCAATAGAGTTCAAATGCTTCTTAAAACGAGATATTGCATCTCATATCTATGTTTCATGATAAGAAATAATATTCATTGCGAAGTGTTATGCATTCCTCGTCTATGATTCAAATGAATGTAAATGCGACACTTCTTTGCAAGGAAATAGCGTTTGCAGATGTCTACGTATCGTAGCAATAGAGTTCTTATGATTCTTAAAACGCGATGTCGCATCTCTTTTCTATGTTTCATGGTAAGATATAATATGAATTGCGAAGTGTTATGTATTCCTCGTCTACACATCAAATGAATGTAAATGCGACACTTCCTTGCAAGGAAATAGCGTTTGCAGATGTCTACGTATCGTAGCAATAGAGTTCCAATGCTTCTTAAAACGCGATATCGCATCTCATTTCTATGTTTCATGGTAAGATATAATATGATTTGCGAAGTGCTATGTATTCCTCGTCTACACATCAAATGAATGTAAATGCGACACTTTCTTGCAAGGAAATAGCGTTTGCAGATGTCTACGTATCGAAGCAATAGAGTTCAAATGCTTCTTAAAACGAGATATTGCATCTCATATCTATGTTTCATGATAAGATATAATATTCATTGCGAAATGTTATGCATTCCTCGTCTACGATTCAAATGAATGTAGATCCGACACTTCCTTGCTAGGAAATAACGTCTGCAGATGTCTAGGTATCGTAGCAATAGAGTTCTAATGCTTCTTAAAACGCGATATCGCATCTCATTTCTATGTTTCATGGTAAGATATAATATGATTTGCGAAGTGTTATGTATTCCTCGTCTACACATCAAATGAATGTAAATGCGACACTTCCTTGCAAGGAAATAGCGTTTGCAGATGTATACGTATCGAAGCAACAGAGTTCAAATGCTTCTTAAAACGAGATATTGCATCTCATATCTATGTTTCATGATAAAATATAATATTCATTGCGAAGTGTTATGCATTCCTCGTCTACGATTCAAATGAATGTAAATGCGACACTTCCTTGCAAGGAAATAGCGTTTGCAGATGTCTACGTATCGTAGCAATACAGTTCTTATGATTCTTAAAACGCGATATCGCATCTCATTTCTATGTTTCATGGTAAGATATAATATTCAGTGCGAAGTGTTATGCATTCCTCGTCTACGATTCAAATGAATGTAAATGCGACACTTCCTTGCAAGGAAATAGCGTTTGCAGATGTCTACGTATCGCAGCAATAGAATTCTAATGCTTCTTAAAGCGCGATATCGCACCTCATTTCTATGCTTCATGGTAAGATGTAATATTCATTGCGAAGTGTTATGCATTCCTCGTCTACGATTCAAATGAAAGTTAATGCGACACTTCCTTGCAAGGAAATAGCGATTGCAGATGTCTACGTATCGTAGCAATAGAGTTCATATGATTCTTAAAACGCGATATCGCATCTCATTTCTATGTTTCATGGTAAGATATAACATGATTTGCGAAGTGTTATGTATTCCTCGTCTACACATCAAATGAATGTAAATGCGACACTTTCTTGCAAGGAAATAGCGTTTGCAGATGTCTACGTATCGAAGCAATAGAGTTCAAATGCTTCTTAAAACGAGATATTGCATCTCATATCTATGTTTCATGATAAGATATAATATTCATTGCGAAGTGTTATGCATTCCTCGTCTACGATTCAAATGAATGTAAATCCGACACTTCCTTGCAAGGAAATAGCGTTTGCAGATGTCTACGTACCGTAGCAATAGAGTTCTAATGCTTCTTAAAACGCGATATCGCATCTCATTTCTATGTTTCATGGTAAGATATAATATGATTTGCGAAGTGTTATGTATTCCTCGTCTACACTTCAAATGAATGTCAATGCGACACTTTCTCGCTAGGAAATAGCGTTTGCAGATGTCTAGGTATCGTAGTAATAGATTTCTAATGCTTCTTAAAACGAGAGATCGCATCCCATTTCTATGTTTCATGGTAAGATATAATATGATTTGCGAAGTGTTATGTATTCCTCGTCTACACTTCAAATGAATGTAAATGCGACACTTCCTTGCTAGGAAATAACGTCTGCAGATGTCTAGGTATCGTAGCAATAGAGTTCTAATGCTTCTTAAAACGCGATATCGCATCTCATTTCTATGTTTCATGGTAAGATATAATATGATTTGCGAAGTGTTATGTATTCCTCGTCTACACATCAAATGAATGTAAATGCGACACTTCCTTGCAAGGAAATAGCGTTTGCAGATGTATACGTATCGAAGCAATAGTGTTCAAATGCTTCTTAAAACGAGATATTGCATCTCATTTCTATGTTTCATGGTAAGATATAATATGATTTGCGAAGTGTTATGTATTCCTCGTCTACACATCAAATGAATGTAAATGCGACACTTTCTTGCAAGGAAATAGAGTTTGCAGATGTCTACGTATCGAAGCAATAGAGCTCAAATGCTTCTTAAAACGAGATATTGCATCTCATATCTATGTTTCATGATAAGATATAATATTCATTGCGAAGTGTTACGTATTCCTCGTCTACGATTCAAATGAATGTAAATGCGACTCTTCCTTGCAAGGAAATAGCGTTTGCAGATGTCTACGTATCGTAGCAATAGAGTTCTAATGCTTCTTAAATCGCGATATCGCATCACATTTCTATGTTTCATGGTAAGATATAATATGATTTGCGAAGTGTCATGTATTCCTCGTCCACACTTCAAATGAATGTAAATGCGACACTTCCTTGCAAGGAAATAGCGTTTGCAGATGTCTACGTATCGTAGCAATAGAGTTCTTATGATTCTTAAAACGCGATATCGCATCTCATTTCTATGTTTCATGGTAAGATATAATATGATTTGCGAAGTGTTATGTATTCCTCGTCTACACTTCAAATGAATGTAAATGCGACACTTCTTTGCAAGGAAATAGAGTTTGCAGATGTCTACGTATCGAAGCAATAGAGCTCAAATGCTTCTTAAAACGAGATATTGCATCTCATATCTATGTTTCATGATAAGATATAATATTCATTGCGAAGTGTTACGTATTCCTCGTCTACGATTCAAATGAATGTAAATGCGACTCTTCCTTGCAAGGAAATAGCGTTTGCAGATGTCTACGTATCGTAGCAATAGAGTTCTAATGCTTCTTAAAACGCGATATCGCATCACATTTCTATGTTTCATGGTAAGATATAATATGATTTGCGAAGTGTCATGTATTCCTCGTCCACACTTCAAATGAATGTAAATGCGACACTTCCTTGCAAGGAAATAGCGTTTGCAGATGTCTACGTATCGTAGCAATAGAGTTCTTATGATTCTTAAAACGCGATATCGCATCTCATTTCTATGTTTCATGGTAAGATATAATATGATTTGCGAAGTGTTATGTATTCCTCGTCTACACTTCAAATGAATGTAAATGCGACACTTCTTTGCAAGGAAATAGCGTTTGCAGATGTCTACGTATCGTAGCAATAGTGTTCTTATGATTCTTAAAACGCGATATCGCATCCCATTTCTATGTTTCATGGTAAGATATAATATGATTTGCGAAGAGTTATGTATTCCTCGTCTACACTTCAAATGAATGTAAATGCGACACTTCTTTGCAAGGAAATAGCGTTTGCAGATGTATACGTATCGAAGCAATAGAGTTCAAATGCTTCTTAAAACGAGATATTGCATCTCATATCTATGTTTCATGATAAGAAATAATATTCATTGCGAAGTGTTATGCATTCCTCGTCTACGATTCAAATGAATGTAAATGCGACACTTCTTTGCAAGGAAATAGCGTTTGCAGATGTCTACGTATCGTAGCAATAGAGTTCTTATGATTCTTAAAACGCGATATCGCATCTCTTTTCTATGTTTCATGGTAAGATATAATATGAATTGCGAAGTGTTATGTATTCCTCGTCTACACATCAAATGAATGTAAATGCGACACTTCCTTGCAAGGAAATAGCGTTTGCAGATGTCTACGTATCGTAGCAATAGAGTTCCAATGCTTCTTAAAACGCGATATCGCATCTCATTTCTATGTTTCATGGTAAGATATAATATGATTTGCGAAGTGCTATGTATTCCTCGTTTACACATCAAATGAATGTAAATGCGACACTTCCTTGCAAGGAAATAGCGTTTGCAGATGTATACGTATCGAAGCAATAGAGTTCAAATGCTTCTTAAAACGAGATATTGCATCTCTTTTCTATGTTTCATGGTAAGATATAATATTCATTGCGAAGTGTTATGCATTCCTCGTCTACGATTCAAATGAATGTAAATGCGACACTTCCTTGCAAGGAAATAGAGTTTGCAGATGTCTACGTATCGTAGCAATACAGTTCTTATGATTCTTAAAACGCGATATCGCATCTCATTTCTATGTTTCATGGTAAGATATAATATGATTTGCGAAGTGTTATGTATTCCTCGTCTACACTTCAAATGAATGTAAATGCGACACTTTTTTGCAAGGAAATAGCGTTTGCAGATGTCTACGTATCGTAGCAATAGAGTTCTTATGATTCTTAAAACGCGATATCGCATCACATTTCTATGTTTCATGGTAAGATATAATATGATTTGCGGAGTGTTATGTATTCCTCGTCTACACTTCAAATGAATGTGAATGCGACACTTCCTCGCTAGGAAATAGCGTTTGCAGATGTCTACGTATCGTAGCAATAGCGTTCTTATGATTCATAAAACGCGATATCGGATCTCATTTCTATGTTTCATGGTAAGATATAATATGATTTGCGAAGTGTTATGTATTCCTCGTCTACACTTCAAATGAATGTAGATGCGATACTTCTTTGCAAGGAAATAGCGTTTGCAGATGTCTACATATTGTAGCAATAGAGTTCATATGATTCTTAAAACGCGATATCGCATCTCATTTCTATGTTTCATGGTAAGATATAACATGATTTGCGAAGTGTTATGTATTCCTAGTCTACTCTTCAAATGAATGTGAATGCGATACTTCCTCGCTAGGAAATGGCGTTTGCAGATGTCTACGTATCGTAGCAGTAGCTTTCTAGTGCTTCTTAAAACGCGATATCGCATCTCATTTCTATGTTTCATGGTAAGATATAATATGATTTGCGAAGTGTTATGTATTCCTCGTCTACACTTCAAATGAATGTAAATGCGACACTTCTTTGCAAGGAAATAGCGTTTGCAGATGTCTACGTATCGTAGCAATAGTGTTCTTATGATTCTTAAAACGCGATATCGCATCCCATTTCTATGTTTCATGGTAAGATATAATATGATTTGCGAAGAGTTATGTATTCCTCGTCTACACTTCAAATGAATGTAAATGCGACACTTCTTTGCAAGGAAATAGCGTTTGCAGATGTATACGTATCGAAGCAATAGAGTTCAAATGCTTCTTAAAACGAGATATTGCATCTCATATCTATGTTTCATGATAAGAAATAATATTCATTGCGAAGTGTTATGCATTCCTCGTCTACGATTCAAATGAATGTAAATGCGACACTTCTTTGCAAGGAAATAGCGTTTGCAGATGTCTACGTATCGTAGCAATAGAGTTCTTATGATTCTTAAAACGCGATATCGCATCTCTTTTCTATGTTTCATGGTAAGATATAATATGAATTGCGAAGTGTTATGTATTCCTCGTCTACACATCAAATGAATGTAAATGCGACACTTCCTTGCAAGGAAATAGCGTTTGCAGATGTCTACGTATCGTAGCAATAGAGTTCTTATGATTCTTAAAACGCGATATCGCATCTCATTTCTATGTTTCATGGTAAGATATAATATGATTTGCGAAGTGTTATGTATTCCTCGTCTACACTTCAAATGAATGTAAATGCGACACTTTTTTGCAAGGAAATAGCGTTTGCAGATGTCTACGTATCGTAGCAATAGAGTTCTTATGATTCTTAAAACGCGATATCGCATCACATTTCTATGTTTCATGGTAAGATATAATATGATTTGCGGAGTGTTATGTATTCCTCGTCTACACTTCAAATGAATGTGAATGCGACACTTCCTCGCTAGGAAATAGCGTTTGCAGATGTCTACGTATCGTAGCAATAGCGTTCTTATGATTCATAAAACGCGATATCGGATCTCATTTCTATGTTTCATGGTAAGATATAATATGATTTGCGAAGTGTTATGTATTCCTCGTCTACACTTCAAATGAATGTAGATGCGATACTTCTTTGCAAGGAAATAGCGTTTGCAGATGTCTACATATTGTAGCAATAGAGTTCATATGATTCTTAAAACGCGATATCGCATCTCATTTCTATGTTTCATGGTAAGATATAACATGATTTGCGAAGTGTTATGTATTCCTAGTCTACTCTTCAAATGAATGTGAATGCGATACTTCCTCGCTAGGAAATGGCGTTTGCAGATGTCTACGTATCGTAGCAGTAGCTTTCTAGTGCTTCTTAAAACGCGATATCGCATCTCATTTCTATGTTTCATGGTAAGATATAATATGATTTGCGAAGTGTTTTGTATTCCTCGTCTACGATTCAAATGAATGTAAATGCGACACTTCTTTGCAAGGAAATAGCGTTTGCAGATGTCTACGTATCGTAGCAATAGAGTTCTTATGATTCTTAAAACGCGATATCGCATCTCTTTTCTATGTTTCATGGTAAGATATAATATGAATTGCGAAGTGTTATGTATTCCTCGTCTACACATCAAATGAATGTAAATGCGACACTTCCTTGCAAGGAAATAGCGTTTGCAGATGTCTACGTATCGTAGCAATAGAGTACCAATGCTTCTTAAAACGCGATATCGCATCTCATTTCTATGTTTCATGGTAAGATATAATATGATTTGCGAAGTGCTATGTATTCCTCGTCTACGCATCAAATGAATGTAAATGCGACACTTTCTTGCAAGGAAATAGCGTTTGCAGATGTCTACGTATCGAAGCAATAGAGTTCAAATGCTTCTTAAAACGAGATATTCCATCTCATATCTATGTTTCATGATAAGATATAATATTCATTGCGAAGTGTTATGCATTCCTCGTCTACGATTCAAATGAATGTAAATGCGACACTTCCTTGCAAGGAAATAGCGTTTGCAGATGTCTACGCACCGTAGCAATAGAGTTCTAATGCTTCTTAAAACGCGATATCGCATCTCATTTCTATGTTTCATGGTAAGATATAATATGATTTGCGAAGTGTTATGTATTCCTCGTCTACACTTCAAATGAATGTCAATGCGACAGTTTCTCGCTAGGAAATAGCGTTTGCAGATGTCTAGGTATCGTAGTAATAGGTTTCTAATGCTTCTTAAAACGAGAGATCGCATTCCATTTCTATGTTTCATGGTAAGATATAATATGATTTGCGAAGTGTTATGTATTCCTCGTCTACACTTCAAATGAATGTAAATGCGACACTTCCATGCTAGGAAATAACGTCTGCAGATGTCAAGGTATCGTAGCAATAGAGTTCTAATGCTTCTTAAAACGCGATATCGCATCTCATTTCTATGTTTCATGGTAAGATATAATATGACTTGCGAAGTGTTATGTATTCCTCGTCTACACTTCAAATGAATGTAAATGCGACACTTCCTTGCAAGGAAATAGCGTTTGCAAATATCTACCTATCGTAGCAATAGTGTTCTAATGCTTCTTAAAACGAGATATTGCATCTCATATCTATGTTTCATGATAAGATATAATATTCATTGCGAAGTGTTATGCATTCCTCGTCTACGATTCAAATGAATGTAAATGCGACACTTCTTTGCAAGGAAATAGCGTTTGCAGATGTCTACATATCGTAGCAATAGAGTTCTAATGATTCTTAAAACGCGACATCGCATCTCATTTCTATGTTTCATGGTAAGATATAATATGATTTGCGAAGTGTTATGTATTCCTCGTCTACACGTCAAATGAATGTAAATGTGACACTTCCTTGCAAGGAAATAGCGTTTGCAGATGTCTACGTATCGTAGCAATAGAGTTCTAATGTTTTATAAACGCGATATCGCATCTCATTTCTATGTTTCAAGGTAAGATATAATATGATTTGCGAGGTGTTATGTATTCCTCGTCTACACATCAACTGAATGTAAATGCGACACTTCCTTGCAAGGAAATAGCGTTTGCAGATGTCTACGTATCGTAGCAATAGAGTTCTTATGATTCTTAAAACGCGATATCGCATCTCATTTCTATGTTTCATGGTAAGATATAATATGACTTGCGAAGTGTTATGTATTCCTCGTCTACACTTCAAATGAATGTAAATGCGACACTTCCTTGCTAGGAAATAGCTTCTGCAGATGTCAAGGTATCGTAGCAATAGAGTTCTAATGCTTCTTAAAACGCGATATCGCATCTCATTTCTATGTTTCATGGTAAGATATAATATGATTTGCGAAATGTTATGTATTCCTCGTCTACACATCAAATGAATGTAAATGTGACACTTCCTTGCAAGGAAATAGCGTTTGCAGATGTCTACGTATCGTAGAAATAGAGTTCTAATGCTTCTTAAAACGAGATATTGCATCTCATATCTATGTTTCATGGTAAGATATAATATGACTTGCGAAGTGTTATGTATTCCTCGTCTACACTTCAAATGAATGTAAATGCGACACTTGCTTGCAAGGAAATAGCGTTTGCAAATATCTACCTATCGTAGCAATAGTGTTCCAATGCTTCTTAAAACGCGATATCGCATCTCATTTCTATGTTTCATGGTAAGATATAATATGATTTGCGAAGTGTCATGTATTCCTCGTCTACACTTCAAATGAATGTAAATGCGACACTTCTTTGCAAGGAAATAGCGTTTGCATATGTCTACGTATCGTTGCAATAGAGTTCTTATGATTCTTAAAACGCGATATCGCATCTCATTTCTATGTTTCATGGTAAGATATAATACGATTTGCGGAGTGTTATGTACTCCTCGTCTACACTTCAAATGAATGTAAATGCGAAACTTCCTTGCAAGGAAATAGCGTTTGCAAATGTCTACCTATCGTAGCAGTAGTGTTCTAATACTTCTTAGAACGCGATATCGCATCTCATTTCTATGTTTCATGGTAAGATATAATATGACTTGCGAAGGGTTATGTATTCCTCGTCTACACTTCAAATGAATGTAAATGCGACACTTCCTTGCAAGGAAATAGCGTTTGCAAATATCTACCTATCGTAGCAATAGTGTTCTAATGCTTCTTAAAACGAGATATTGCATCTCATATCTATGTTTCATGATAAGATATAATATTCATTGCGAAGTGTTATGCATTCCTCGTCTACGATTCAAATGAATGTAAATGCGACACTTCTTTGCAAGGAAATAGCGTTTGCAGATGTCTACATATCGTAGCAATAGAGTTCTAATGATTCTTAAAACGCGATATCGCATCTCATTTCTATGTTTCATGGTAAGATATAATATGATTTGCGAAGTGTTATGTATTCCTCGTCTACACGTCAAATGAATGTAAATGTGACACTTCCTTGCAAGGAAATAGCGTTTGCAGATGTCTACGTATCGTAGCAATAGAGTTCTAATGTTTTTTAAAACGCGATATCGCATCTCATTTCTATGTTTCAAGGTAAGATATAATATGATTTGCGAGGTGTTATGTATTCCTCGTCTACACATCAACTGAATGTAAATGCGACACTTCCTTGCAAGGAAATAGCGTTTGCAGATGTCTACGTATCGTAGCAATAGAGTTCTTATGATTCTTAAAACGCGATATCGCATCTCATTTCTATGTTTCATGGTAAGATATAATATGACTTGCGAAGTGTTATGTATTCCTCGTCTACACTTCAAATGAATGTAAATGCGACACTTCCTTGCTAGGAAATAGCTTCTGCAGATGTCAAGGTATCGTAGCAATAGAGTTCTAATGCTTCTTAAAACGCGATATCGCATCTCATTTCTATGTTTCATGGTAAGATATAATATGATTTGCGAAATGTTATGTATTCCTCGTCTACACATCAAATGAATGTAAATGTGACACTTCCTTGCAAGGAAATAGCGTTTGCAGATGTCTACGTATCGTAGAAATAGAGTTCTAATGCTTCTTAAAACGAGATATTGCATCTCATATCTATGTTTCATGGTAAGATATAATATGACTTGCGAAGTGTTATGTATTCCTCGTCTACACTTCAAATGAATGTAAATGCGACACTTGCTTGCAAGGAAATAGCGTTTGCAAATATCTACCTATCGTAGCAATAGTGTTCCAATGCTTCTTAAAACGCGATATCGCATCTCATTTCTATGTTTCATGGTAAGATATAATATGATTTGCGAAGTGTCATGTATTCCTCGTCTACACTTCAAATGAATGTAAATGCGACACTTCTTTGCAAGGAAATAGCGTTTGCATATGTCTACGTATCGTTGCAATAGAGTTCTTATGATTCTTAAAACGCGATATCGCATCTCATTTCTATGTTTCATGGTAAGATATAATACGATTTGCGGAGTGTTATGTACTCCTCGTCTACACTTCAAATGAATGTAAATGCGAAACTTCCTTGCAAGGAAATAGCGTTTGCAAATGTCTACCTATCGTAGCAGTAGTGTTCTAATACTTCTTAGAACGCGATATCGCATCTCATTTCTATGTTTCATGGTAAGATATAATATGATTTGCGAAGTGTTATGTATTCCTCGTCTACACGTCAAATGAATGTAAATGTGACACTTCCTTGCAAGGAAATAGCGTTTGCAGATGTCTACGTATCGTAGCAATAGAGTTCTAATGTTTTTTAAAACGCGATATCGCATCTCATTTCTATGTTTCAAGGTAAGATATAATATGATTTGCGAGGTGTCATGTATTCCTCGTCTACACTTCAAATGAATGTGAATGCGATACTTCCTCGCTAGGAAATAGCGTCTGCAGATGTCTAGGTATCGTATCAATAGATTTCTAATGCTTCTTAAAACGCGATATCGCATCTCATTTCTATGTTTCATGGTAAGATATAATATGACTTGCGAAGTGTTATGTATTCCTCGTCTACACTTCAAATGAATGTAAATGCGACACTTCCTTGCTAGGAAATAGCGTCTGCAGATGTCTAGGTATCGTAGCAATAGAGTTCTAATGCTTCTTAAAACGCGATATCGCATCTCATTTTGTATGTTTCATGGTAAGATAAAATATGATTTGCGAAGTGTTATGTTTTCCTCGTCTACACTTCAAATGAATGTGAATGCGACACTTTCTCGCTAGGAAATAGCGTTTGCAGATGCCTACGTATCGTAGCAATAGACTTCTAATGCTTCTTAAAACGCGAGATCGCATCCCATTTCTATGTTTCATGGTAAGATATAAAATGATTTGCGAAGTGTTATGTTTTCCTCGTCTACACTTCAAATGAATGTAAATGCGACACTTCCTTGCTAGGAAATAGCGTCTGCAGATGTCTAGGTATCGTAGCAATAGAGTTCTAATGCTTCTTAAAACGAGATATTGCATCTCATATCTATGTTTCATGATAAGATATAATATGACTTGCGAAGTGTTATGTATTCCTCGTCTACACATCAAATGAATGTAAATGCGACACTTCCTTGCAAGGAAATAGCGTTTGCAGATGTCTACGTATCGTAGCAATACAGTTCTTATGATTCTTAAAACGCGATATCGCATCTCATTTCTATGTTTCATGGTAAGATATAATATTCAGTGCGAAGTGTTATGCATTCCTCGTCTACGATTCAAATGAATGTAAATGCGACACTTCCTTGCAAGGAAATAGCGTTTGCAGATGTCTACGTATCGCAGCAATAGATTTCTAATGCTTCTTAAAGCGCGATATCGCACCTCATTTCTATGCTTCATGGTAAGATGTAATATTCATTGCGATGTGTTATGCATTCCTCGTCTACGATTCAAATGAAAGTAAATGCGACACTTCCTTGCAAGGAAATAGCGATTGCAGATGTCTGCGTATCGTAGCAATAGAGTTCTTATGATTCTTAAAACGCGATATCGCATCTCATTTCTATGTTTCATGGTAAGATATAATATGACTTGCGAAGTGTTATGTATTCCTCGTCTACACTTCAAATGAATGTAAATGCGACACTTCCTTGCTAGGAAATAGCTTCTGCAGATGTCAAGGTATCGTAGCAATAGAGTTCTAATGCTTCTTAAAACGCGATATCGCATCTCATTTCTATGTTTCATGGTAAGATATAATATAATTTGCGAAGTGTTATGTATTCCTCGTCTACACATCAAATGAATGTAAATGTGACACTTCCTTGCAAGGAAATAGCGTTTGCAGATGTCTACGTATCGTAGCAATAGAGTTCTAATGCTTCTTAAAACGAGATATTGCATCTCATATCTATGTTTCATGGTAAGATATAATATGACTTGCGAAGTGTTATGTATTCCTCGTCTACACTTCAAATGAATGTAAATGCGACACTTGCTTGCAAGGAAATAGCGTTTGCAAATATCTACCTATCGTAGCAATAGTGTTCCAATGCTTCTTAAAACGCGATATCGCATCTCATTTCTATGTTTCATGGTAAGATATAATATGATTTGCGAAGTGTCATGTATTCCTCGTCTACACTTCAAATGAATGTAAATGCGACACTTCTTTGCAAGGAAATAGCGTTTGCATATGTCTACCGTTGCATATTTGCATATGTATCGTTGCAATAGAGTTCTTATGATTCTTAAAACGCGATATCGCATCTCATTTCTATGTTTCATGGTAAGATATAATACGATTTGCGGAGTGTTATGTACTCCTCGTCTACACTTCAAATGAATGTAAATGCGAAACTTCCTTGCAAGGAAATAGCGTTTGCAAATGTCTACCTATCGTAGCAGTAGTGTTCTAATACTTCTTAGAACGCGATATCGCATCTCATTTCTATGTTTCATGGTAAGATATAATATGATTTGCCAAGTGTTATGTATTCCTCGTCCACACTTCAATTGAATGTAAATGCGACACTTCCTTGCAAGGAAATAGCGTTTGCAGATGTCTACGTATCGTAGCAATAGGGCTCTTATGATTCTTAAAACGCGATATCGCATCTCATTTCTATGTTTCATGGTAAGGTATAACATGATTTGCGAAGTGTCATGTATTCCTCGTCCACACTTCAAATGAATGTGAATGCGATACTTCCTCGCTAGGAAATAGCGTCTGCAGATGTCTAGGTATCGTATCAATAGATTTCTAATGCTTCTTAAAACGCGATATCGCATCTCATTTCTATGTTTCATGGTAAGATATAATATGACTTGCGAAGTGTTATGTATTCCTCGTCTACACTTCAAATGAATGTAAATGCGACACTTCCTTGCTAGGAAATAGCGTCTGCAGATGTCTAGGTATCGTAGCAATAGAGTTCTAATGCTTCTTAAAACGCGATATCGCATCTCATTTTGTATGTTTCATGGTAAGATATAATATGATTTGCGAAGTGTTATGTTTTCCTCGTCTACACTTCAAATGAATGTGAATGCGACACTTTCTCGCTAGGAAATATCGTTTGCAGATGCCTACGTATCGTAGCAATAGATTTCTAATGCTTCTTAAAACGCGAGATCGCATCCCATTTCTATGTTTCATGGTAAGATATAAAATGATTTGCGAAGTGTTATGTTTTCCTCGTCTACACTTCAAATGAATGTAAATGCGACACTTCCTTGCTAGGAAATAGCGTCTGCAGATGTCTAGGTATCGTAGCAATAGAGTTCTAATGCTTCTTAAAACGAGATATTGCATCTCATATCTATGTTTCATGATAAGATATAATATGACTTGCGAAGTGTTATGTATTCCTCGTCTACACATCAAATGAATGTAAATGCGACACTTCCTTGCAAGGAAATAGCGTTTGCAGATGTCTACGTATCGTAGCAATACAGTTCTTATGATTCTTAAAACGCGATATCGCATCTCATTTCTATGTTTCATGGTAAGATATAATATTCAGTGCGAAGTGTTATGCATTCCTCGTCTACGATTCAAATGAATGTAAATGCGACACTTCCTTGCAAGGAAATAGCGTTTGCAGATGTCTACGTATCGCAGCAATAGAATTCTAATGCTTCTTAAAGCGCGATATCGCACCTCATTTCTATGCTTCATGGTAAGATGTAATATTCATTGCGATGTGTTATGCATTCCTCGTCTACGATTCAAATGAAAGTAAATGCGACACTTCCTTGCAAGGAAATAGCGATTGCAGATGTCTACGTATCGTAGCAATAGAGTTCATATGATTCTTAAAACGCGATATCGCATCTCATTTCTATGTTTCATGGTAAGATATAACATGATTTGCGAAGTGTTATGTATTCCTAGTCTACTCTTCAAATGAATGTGAATGCGATACTTCCTCGCTAGGAAATAGCGTTTGCAGATGTCTACGTATCGTAGCAGTAGCTTTCTAGTGCTTCTTAAAACCCGATATCGCATCTCATTTCTATGTTTCATGGTAAGATATAATATGATTTGCGAAGTGTTTTGTATTCCTCGTCTACGATTCAAATGAATGTAAATGCGACACTTCTTTGCAAGGAAATAGCGTTTGCAGATGTCTACGTATCGTAGCAATAGAGTTCTTATGATTCTTAAAACGCGATATCGCATCTCTTTTCTATGTTTCATGGTAAGATATAATATGAATTGCGAAGTGTTATGTATTCCTCGTCTACACATCAAATGAATGTAAATGCGACACTTCCTTGCAAGGAAATAGCGTTTGCAGATGTCCACGTATCGCAGCAATAGAATTCTAATGCTTCTTAAAGCGCGATATCGCACCTCATTTCTATGCTTCATGGTAAGATGTAATATTCATTGCGAAGTGTTATGCATTCCTCGTCTACGATTCAAATGAAAGTAAATGCGACACTTCCTTGCAAGGAAATAGCGATTGCAGATGTCTACGTATCGTAGCAATAGAGTTCATATGATACTTAAAACGCGATATCGCATCTCATTTCTATGTTTCATGGTAAGATATAACATGATTTGCGAAGTGTTATGTATTCCTAGTCTACTCTTCAAGTGAATGTGAATGCGATACTTCCTCGCTAGGAAATGGCGTTTGCAGATGTCTACGTATCGTAGCAGTAGCTTTCTAGTGCTTCTTAAAACGCGATATCGCACCTCATTTCTATGTTTCATGGTAAGATATAATATGATTTGCGAAGTGTTTTGTATTCCTCGTCTACGATTCAAATGAATGTAAATGCGACACTTCTTTGCAAGGAAATAGCGTTTGCAGATGTCTACGTATCGTAGCAATAGAGTTCTTATGATTCTTAAAACGCGATATCGCATCTCTTTTCTATGTTTCATGGTAAGATATAATATGAATTGCGAAGTGTTATGTATTCCTCGTCTACACTTCAAATGAATGTCAATGCGACACTTTCTCGCTAGGAAATAGCGTTTGCAGATGTCTACGTATCGTAGCAATAGAGTTCTTATGATTCTTAAAACGCGATATCGCATCTCATTTCTATGTTTCATGGTAAGATATAATATGACTTGCGAAGTGTTATGTATTCCTCGTCTACACTTCAAATGAATGTAAATGCGACACTTCCTTGCTAGGAAATA
The DNA here is from genome assembly GCF_050948175.1 of Xylocopa sonorina. Lineage (NCBI taxonomy): Eukaryota > Metazoa > Arthropoda > Insecta > Hymenoptera > Apidae > Xylocopa > Xylocopa sonorina. The sequence goes on along the minus strand of NW_027490749.1, from coordinate 24,614 downwards.
GCGTCTGCAGATGTCAAGGTATCGTAGCAATAGAGTTCTAATGCTACTTAAAACGCGATATCGCATCTCATTTCTATGTTTCATGGTAAGATATAATATGACTTGCGAAGTGTTATGTATTCCTCGTCTACACTTCAAATGAATGTAAATGCGACACTTCCTTGCAAGGAAATAGCGTTTGCAAATATCTACCTATCGTAGCAATAGTGTTCTAATGCTTCTTAAAACGCGATATCGCATCTCATTTCTATGTTTCATGGTAAGATATAATATGATTTGCGAAGTGTCATGTATTCCTCGTCTACACTTCAAATGAATGTAAATGCGGCACTTCCTTGCAAGGAAATAGCGTTTGCAGATATCTACGTATCGTAGCAATAGAGTTCTAATGCTTCTTAAAACGCGATATCGCATCTCATTTCTATGTTTCATGGTAAGATATAATATGATTTGCGAAGTGTTATGTATTCCTCGTCTACACATCAAATGAATGTAAATGCGACACTTCCTTGCAAGGAAATAGCGTTTGCAGATGTCTACGTATCGAAGCAATAGAGTTCAAATGCTTCTTAAAACGAGATATTGCATCTCATATCTATGTTTCATGATAAGATATAATATTCATTGCGAAGTGTTATGCATTCCTCGTCTACGATTCAAATGAATGTAAATGCGACACTTCTTTGCTAGGAAATAGCGTTTGCAGATGTCTACATATCGTAGCAATAGAGTTCTTATGATTCTTAAAACGCGATATCGCATCTCATTTCTATGTTTCATGGTAAGATATAATATGATTTGCGAAGTGTTATGTATTCCTCGTCTACACATCAAATGAATGTAAATGTGACACTTCCTTGCAAGGAAATAGCGTTTGCAGATGTCTACGTATCGTAGCAATAGAATTCTAATGCTTCTTAAAACGAGATATTGCATCTCATATCTATGTTTCATGGTAAGATATAATATGATTTGCGAAGTGTCATGTATTCCTCGTCTACACTTCAAATGAATGTAAATGCGGCACTTCCTTGCAAGGAAATAGCGTTTGCAGATATCTACGTATCGTAGCAATAGAGTTCTAATGCTTCTTAAAACGCGATATCGCATCTCATTTCTATGTTTCATGGTAAGATATAATATGATTTGCGAAGTGTTATGTATTCCTCGTCTACACATCAAATGAATGTAAATGCGACACTTCCTTGCAAGGAAATAGCGTTTGCAGATGTCTACATATCGTAGCAATAGAGTTCTTATGATTCTTAAAACGCGATATCGCATCTCATTTCTATGTTTCATGGTAAGATATAATATGATTTGCGAAGTGTTATGTATTCCTCGTCTACACATCAAATGAATGTAAATGTGACACTTCCTTGCAAGGAAATAGCGTTTGCAGATGTCTACGTATAGTAGCAATAGAGTTCTAATGCTTCTTAAAACGAGATATTGCATCTCATATCTATGTTTCATGGTAAGATATAATATGACATGCGAAGTGTTATGTATTCCTCGTCTACACTTCAAATGAATGTAAATGCGACACTTGCTTGCAAGGAAATAGCGTTTGCAAATATCTACCTATCGTAGCAATAGTGTTCCAATGCTTCTTAAAACGCGATATCGCATCTCATTTCTATGTTTCATGGTAAGATATAATATGATTTGCGAAGTGTCATGTATTCCTCGTCTACACTTCAAATGAATGTAAATGCGACACTTCTTTGCAAGGAAATAGCGCTTGCATATGTCTACGTATCGTTGCAATAGAGTTCTTATGATTCTTAAAACGCGATATCGCATCTCATTTCTATGTTTCATGGTAAGATATAATACGAATTGCGGAGTGTTATGTACTCCTCGTCTACACTTCAAATGAATGTGAATGCGACACTTTCTCGCTAGGAAATAGCGTTTGCAGATGCCTACGTATCGTAGCAATAGATTTCTAATGCTCCTTAAAACGCGAGATCGCATCCCATTTCTATGTTTCATGGTAAGATATAAAATGATTTGCGAAGTGTTATGTTTTCCTCGTCTACACTTCAAATGAATGTAAATGCGACACTTCCTTGCTAGGAAATAGCGTCTGCAGATGTCTAGGTATCGTAGCAATAGAGTTCTAATGCTTCTTAAAACGAGATATTGCATCTCATTTCTATGTTTCATGGTAAGATATAATATGATTTGCGAAGTGTTATGTATTCCTCGTCTACACTTCAAATGAATGTAAATGCGACACTTCCTTGCAAGGAAATAGCGTTTGCAAATGTCTACGTATCGTAGCAATAGAGTTCTAATGCTTCTTAAAACGCGATATCGCATCTCATTTCTATGTTTCATGGTAAGATATAATATGATTTGCGAAGTGTTATGTTTTCCTCGTCTACACTTCAAATGAATGTGAATGCGACACTTCCTTGCAAGGAAATAGCGTTTGCAGATGTCTACGTATCGTAGCAATAGAGTTCTAATGCTTCTTAAAACGCGATATCGCATCTCATTTCTATGTTTCATGGTAAGATATAATATGATTTGCGAAGTGTTATGTATTCCTCGTCTACACATCAAATGAATGTAAATGCGACACTTCCTTGCAAGGAAATAGCGTTTGCAGATGTCTACGTATCGTAGCAATAGAGTTCTAATGCTTCTTAAAACGCGATATCGCATCTCATTTCTATGTTTCATGGTAAGATATAATATGACTTGCGAAGTGTTATGTATTCCTCGTCTACACTTCAAATGAATGTAAATGCGACACTTCCTTGCTAGGAAATAGCGTCTGCAGATGTCTAGGTATCGTAGCAATAGAGTTCTAATGCTTCTTAAAACGCGATATCGCATCTCATTTCTATGTTTCATGGTAAGATATAATATGATTTGCGAAGTGTTATGTATTCCCCGTCTACACTTCAAATGAATGTAAATGCGACACTTCCTTGCAAGGAAATAGCGTTTGCAGATGTCTACCTATCGTAGCAATAGTGTTCTAATGCTTCTTAAAACGCGATATCGCATCTCATTTCTATGTTTCATGATAAGATATAATATGGTTTGCGAAGCGTCATGTATTCCTCGTCTACACATCAAATGAATGTAAATGTGACACTTCCTTGCAAGGAAATAGCGTTTGCAGATGTCTACGTATCGTAGCAATAGAATTCTAATGCTTCTTAAAACGAGATATTGCATCTCATATCTATGTTTCATGGTAAGATATAATATGATTTGCGAAGTGTTATGTATTCCTCGTCTACACATAAAATGAATGTAAATGCGACACTTCCTTGCAAGGAAATAGCGTTTGCAGATGTCTACATATCGTAGCAATAGAGTTCTTATGATTCTTAAAACGCGATATCGCATCTCATTTCTATGTTTCATGGTAAGATATAATATGATTTGCGAAGTGTTATGTATTCCTCGTCTACACATCAAATGAATGTAAATGTGACACTTCCTTGCAAGGAAATAGCGTTTGCAGATGTCTACGTATCGTAGCAATAGAGTTCTAATGCTTCTTAAAACGAGATATTGCATCTCATATCTATGTTTCATGGTAAGATATAATATGACATGCGAAGTGTTATGTATTCCTCGTCTACACTTCAAATGAATGTAAATGCGACACTTGCTTGCAAGGAAATAGCGTTTGCAAATATCTACCTATCGTAGCAATAGTGTTCCAATGCTTCTTAAAACGCGATATCGCATCTCATTTCTATGTTTCATGGTAAGATATAATATGATTTGCGAAGTGTCATGTATTCCTCGTCTACACTTCAAATGAATGTAAATGCGACACTTCTTTGCAAGGAAATAGCGTTTGCATATGTCTACGTATCGTTGCAATAGAATTCTTATGATTCTTAAAACGCGATATCGCATCTCATTTCTATGTTTCATGGTAAGATATAATACGAATTGCGGAGTGTTATGTACTCCTCGTCTACACTTCAAATGAATGTGAATGCGACACTTTCTCGCTAGGAAATAGCGTTTGCAGATGCCTACGTATCGTAGCAATAGATTTCTAATGCTCCTTAAAACGCGAGATCGCATCCCATTTCTATGTTTCATGGTAAGATATAAAATGATTTGCGAAGTGTTATGTTTTCCTCGTCTACACTTCAAATGAATGTAAATGCGACACTTCCTTGCTAGGAAATAGCGTCTGCAGATGTCTAGGTATCGTAGCAATAGAGTTCTAATGCTTCTTAAAACGAGATATTGCATCTCATATCTATGTTTCATGATAAGATATAATATGATTTGCGAAGTGTTATGTATTCCTCGTCTACACATCAAATGAATGTAAATGCGACACTTCCTTGCTAGGAAATAGCGTCTGCAGATGTCTAGGTTTCGTAGCAATAGAGTTCTAGTGCTTCTTAAAACGCGATATCGCATCTCATTTCTATGTTTCATGGTAAGATATAATATGATTTGCGAAGTGTTATGTATTCCTCGTCTACACTTCAAATGAATGTAAATGCGACACTTCCTTGCAAGGAAATAGCGTTTGCAAATGTCTACGTATCGTAGCAATAGAGTTCTAATGCTTCTTAAAACGCGATATCGCATCTCATTTCTATGTTTCATGGTAAGATATAATATGATTTGCGAAGTGTTATGTATTCCTCGTCTACACTTCAAATGAATGTAAATGCGACACTTCCTTGCAAGGAAATAGCGTTTGCAGATGTCTACCTATCGTAGCAATAGTGTTCTAATGCTTCTTAAAACGCGATATCGCATCTCATTTCTATGTTTCATGATAAGATATAATATGGTTTGCGAAGCGTCATGTATTCCTCGTCTACACTTCAAATGAATGTAAATGCGACACTTCCTTGCAGGGAAATAGCATTTGCAGATGTCTACGTATCGTAGCAATAGAGTTCTAATGCTTCTTAAAACGCGATATCGCATCTCATTTCTATGTTTCATGGTAAGATATAATATGATTTGCGAAGTGTTATGTATTCCTCGTCTACACTTCAAATGAATGTAAATGCGACACTTTTTTGCAAGGAAATAGCGTTTGCAGATGTCTACGTATCGTAGCAATAGAGTTCTTATGATTCTTAAAACGCGATATCGCATCACATTTCTATGTTTCATGGTAAGATATAATATGATTTGCGGAGTGTTATGTATTCCTCGTCTACACTTCAAATGAATGTGAATGCGACACTTCCTCGCTAGGAAATAGCGTTTGCAGATGTCTACGTATCGTAGCAATAGCGTTCTTATGATTCTTAAAACGCGATATCGGATCTCATTTCTATGTTTCATGGTAAGATATAATATGATTTGCGAAGTGTTATGTATTCCTCGTCTACACTTCAAGTGAATGTGAATGCGACACTTCCTCGCTAGGAAATAGCGTTTGCAGATGTCTACGTATCGTTGCAGTTGAGTTCTTATGCTTCTTAAAACGCGATATCGCATCTGATTTCTATGTTTCATGGTAAGATATAATATGACTTGCGAAGTGTTATGTATTCCTCGTCTACACATCAAATGAATGTAAATGCGACACTTCCTTGCAAGGAAATAGCGTTTGCAGATGTCTACGTATCGTAGCAATACAGTTCTTATGATTCTTAAAACGCGATATCGCATCTCATTTCTATGTTTCATGGTAAGATATAATATTCAGTGCGAAGTGTCATGCATTCCTCGTCTACGATTCAAATGAATGTAAATGCGACACTTCCTTGCAAGGAAATAGCGTTTGCAGATGTCTACGTATCGCAGCAATAGAATTCTAATGCTTCTTAAAGCGCGATATCGCACCTCATTTCTATGCTTCATGGTAAGATGTAATATTCATTGCGAAGTGTTATGCATTCCTCGTCTACGATTCAAATGAAAGTAAATGCGACACTTCCTCGCTAGGAAATAGCGTTTGCAGATGTCTACGTATCGTAGCAGTAGCTTTCTAGTGCTTCTTAAAACGCGATATCGCATCTCATTTCTATGTTTCATGGTAAGATATAATATGATTTGCGAAGTGTTTTGTATTCCTCGTCTACGATTCAAATGAATGTAAATGCGACACTTCTTTGCAAGGAAATAGCGTTTGCAGATGTCTACGTATCGTAGCAATAGAGTTCTTATGATTCTTAAAACGCGATATCGCATCTCTTTTCTATGTTTCATGGTAAGATATAATATGAATTGCGAAGTGTTATGTATTCCTCGTCTACACATCAAATGAATGTAAATGCGACACTTCCTTGCAAGGAAATAGCGTTTGCAGATGTCTACGTATCGCAGCAATAGAATTCTAATGCTTCTTAAAGCGCGATATCGCACCTCATTTCTATTCTTCATGGTAAAATGTAATATTCATTGCGATGTGTTATGCATTCCTCGTCTACGATTCAAATGAAAGTAAATGCGACACTTCCTTGCAAGGAAATAGCGATTGCAGATGTCTACGTATCGTAGCAATAGAGTTCATATGATTCTTAAAACGCGATATCGCATCTCATTTCTATGTTTCATGGTAAGATATAACATGATTTGCGAAGTGTTATGTATTCCTAGTCTACTCTTCAAATGAATGTGAATGCGATACTTCCTCGCTAGGAAATAGCGTTTGCAGATGTCTACGTATCGTAGCAGTAGCTTTCTAGTGCTTCTTAAAACCCGATATCGCATCTCATTTCTATGTTTCATGGTAAGATATAATATGATTTGCGAAGTGTTTTGTATTCCTCGTCTACGATTCAAATGAATGTAAATGCGACACTTCTTTGCAAGGAAATAGCGTTTGCAGATGTCTACGTATCGTAGCAATAGAGTTCTTATGATTCTTAAAACGCGATATCGCATCTCTTTTCTATGTTTCATGGTAAGATATAATATGAATTGCGAAGTGTTATGTATTCCTCGTCTACACATCAAATGAATGTAAATGCGACACTTCCTTGCAAGGAAATAGCGTTTGCAGATGTCTACGTATCGCAGCAATAGAATTCTAATGCTTCTTAAAGCGCGATATCGCACCTCATTTCTATGCTTCATGGTAAGATGTAATATTCATTGCGAAGTGTTATGCATTCCTCGTCTACGATTCAAATGAAAGTAAATGCGACACTTCCTTGCAAGGAAATAGCGATTGCAGATGTCTACGTATCGTAGCAATAGAGTTCATATGATTCTTAAAACGCGATATCGCATCTCATTTCTATGTTTCATGGTAAGATATAACATGATTTGCGAAGTGTTATGTATTCCTAGTCTACTCTTCAAGTGAATGTGAATGCGATACTTCCTCGCTAGGAAATGGCGTTTGCAGATGTCTACGTATCGTAGCAGTAGCTTTCTAGTGCTTCTTAAAACGCGATATCGCATCTCATTTCTATGTTTCATGGTAAGATATAATATGATTTGCGAAGTGTTTTGTATTCCTCGTCTACGATTCAAATGAATGTAAATGCGACACTTCTTTGCAAGGAAATAGCGTTTGCAGATGTCTACGTATCGTAGCAATAGAGTTCTTATGATTCTTAAAACGCGATATCGCATCTCTTTTCTATGTTTCATGGTAAGATATAATATGAATTGCGAAGTGTTATGTATTCCTCGTCTACACATCAAATGAATGTAAATGCGACACTTCCTTGCAAGGAAATAGCGTTTGCAGATGTCTACGTATCGTAGCAATAGAGTACCAATGCTTCTTAAAACGCGATATCGCATCTCATTTCTATGTTTCATGGTAAGATATAATATGATTTGCGAAGTGCTATGTATTCCTCGTCTACACATCAAATGAATGTAAATGCGACACTTTCTTGCAAGGAAATAGCGTTTGCAGATGTCTACGTATCGAAGCAATAGAGTTCAAATGCTTCTTAAAACGAGATATTCCATCTCATATCTATGTTTCATGATAAGATATAATATTCATTGCGAAGTGTTATGCATTCCTCGTCTACGATTCAAATGAATGTAAATGCGACACTTCCTTGCAAGGAAATAGCGTTTGCAGATGTCTACGTACCGTAGCAATAGAGTTCTAATGCTTCTTAAAACGCGATATCGCATCTCATTTCTATGTTTCATGGTAAGATATAATATGATTTGCGAAGTGTTATGTATTCCTCGTCCACACTTCAAATGAATGTCAATGCGACACTTTCTCGCTAGGAAATAGCGTTTGCAGATGTCTACGTATCGTAGCAATAGAGTTCTCATGATTCTTAAAACGCGATATCGCATCTCATTTCTATGTTTCATGGTAAGATATAATATGACTTGCGAAGTGTTATGTATTCCTCGTCTACACTTCAAATGAATGTAAATGCGACACTTCCTTGCTAGGAAATAGCGTCTGCAGATGTCAAGGTATCGTAGCAATAGAGTTCTAATGCTTCTTAAAACGCGATATCGCATCTCATTTCTATGTTTCATGGTAAGATATAATATGACTTGCGAAGTGTTATGTATTCCTCGTCTACACTTCAAATGAATGTAAATGCGACACTTCCTTGCAAGGAAATAGCGTTTGCAAATATCTACCTATCGTAGCAATAGTGTTCTAATGCTTCTTAAAACGCGATATCGCATCTCATTTCTATGTTTCATGGTAAGATATAATATGATTTGCGAAGTGTCATGTATTCCTCGTCTACACTTCAAATGAATGTAAATGCGGCACTTCCTTGCAAGGAAATAGCGTTTGCAGATATCTACGTATCGTAGCAATAGAGTTCTAATGCTTCTTAAAACGCGATATCGCATCTCATTTCTATGTTTCATGGTAAGATATAATATGATTTGCGAAGTGTTATGTATTCCTCGTCTACACATCAAATGAATGTAAATGCGACACTTCCTTGCAAGGAAATAGCGTTTGCAGATGTCTACGTATCGAAGCAATAGATTTCAAATGCTTCTTAAAACGAGATATTGCATCTCATATCTATGTTTCATGATAAGATATAATATTCATTGCGAAGTGTTATGCATTCCTCGTCTACGATTCAAATGAATGTAAATGCGACACTTCTTTGCTAGGAAATAGCGTTTGCAGATGTCTACATATCGTAGCAATAGAGTTCTTATGATTCTTAAAACGCGATATCGCATCTCATTTCTATGTTTCATGGTAAGATATAATATGATTTGCGAAGTGTTCTATATTCCTCGTCTACACATCAAATGAATGTAAATGTGACACTTCCTTGCAAGGAAATAGCGTTTGCAGATGTCTACGTATCGTAGCAATAGAATTCTAATGCTTCTTAAAACGAGATATTGCATCTCATATCTATGTTTCATGGTAAGATATAATATGATTTGCGAAGTGTCATGTATTCCTCGTCTACACTTCAAATGAATGTAAATGCGGCACTTCCTTGCAAGGAAATAGCGTTTGCAGATATCTACGTATCGTAGCAATAGAGTTCTAATGCTTCTTAAAACGCGATATCGCATCTCATTTCTATGTTTCATGGTAAGATATAATATGATTTGCGAAGTGTTATGTATTCCTCGTCTACACATCAAATGAATGTAAATGCGACACTTCCTTGCAAGGAAATAGCGTTTGCAGATGTCTACGTATCGAAGCAATAGAGTTCAAATGCTTCTTAAAACGAGATATTGCATCTCATATCTATGTTTCATGATAAGATACAATATTCATTGCGAAGTGTTGTGCATTCCTCGTCTACGATTCAAATGAATGTAAATGCGACACTTCTTTGCAAGGAAATAGCGTTTGCAGATGTCTACATATCGTAGCAATAGAGTTCTTATGATTCTTAAAACGCGATATCGCATCTCATTTCTATGTTTCATGGTAAGATATAATATGATTTGCGAAGTGTTATGTATTCCTCGTCTACACATCAAATGAATGTAAATGTGACACTTCCTTGCAAGGAAATAGCGTTTGCAGATGTCTACGTATCGTAGCAATAGAGTTCTAATGCTTCTTAAAACGAGATATTGCATCTCATATCTATGTTTCATGGTAAGATATAATATGACATGCGAAGTGTTATGTATTCCTCGTCTACACTTCAAATGAATGTAAATGCGACACTTGCTTGCAAGGAAATAGCATTTGCAAATATCTACCTATCGTAGCAATAGTGTTCCAATGCTTCTTAAAACGCGATATCGCATCTCATTTCTATGTTTCATGGTAAGATATAATATGATTTGCGAAGTGTCATGTATTCCTCGTCTACACTTCAAATGAATGTAAATGCGACACTTCTTTGCAAGGAAATAGCGTTTGCATATGTCTACGTATCGTTGCAATAGAGTTCTTATGATTCTTAAAACGCGATATCGCATCTCATTTCTATGTTTCATGGTAAGATATAATACGAATTGCGGAGTGTTATGTACTCCTCGTCTACACTTCAAATGAATGTAAATGCGAAACTTCCTTGCAAGGAAATAGCGTTTGCAAATGTCTACCTATCGTAGCAGTAGTGTTCTAATACTTCTTAGAACGCGATATCGCATCTCATTTCTATGTTTCATGGTAAGATATAATATGATTTGCCAAGTGTTATGTATTCCTCGTCCACACTTCAATTGAATGTAAATGCGACACTTCCTTGCAAGGAAATAGCGTTTGCAGATGTCTACGTATCGTAGCAATAGGGCTCTTATGATTCTTAAAACGCGATATCGCATCTCATTTCTATGTTTCATGGTAAGGTATAACATGATTTGCGAAGTGTCATGTATTCCTCGTCTACACTTCAAATGAATGTGAATGCGATACTTCCTCGCTAGGAAATAGCGTCTGCAGATGTCTAGGTATCGTATCAATAGATTTCTAATGCTTCTTAAAACGCGATATCGCATCTCATTTCTATGTTTCATGGTAAGATATAATATGACTTGCGAAGTGTTATGTATTCCTCGTCTACACTTCAAATGAATGTAAATGCGACACTTCCTTGCTAGGAAATAGCGTCTGCAGATGTCTAGGTATCGTAGCAATAGAGTTCTAATGCTTCTTAAAACGCGATATCGCATCTCATTTTGTATGTTTCATGGTAAGATATAATATGATTTGCGAAGTGTCATGTTTTCCTCGTCTACACTTCAAATGAATGTGAATGCGACACTTTCTCGCTAGGAAATAGCGTTTGCAGATGCCTACGTATCGTAGCAATAGATATCTAATGCTTCTTAAAACGCGAGATCGCATCCCATTTCTATGTTTCATGGTAAGATATAAAATGATTTGCGAAGTGTTATGTTTTCCTCGTCTACACTTCAAATGAATGTAAATGCGACACTTCCTTGCTAGGAAATAGCGTCTGCAGATGTCTAGGTATCGTAGCAATAGAGTTCTAATGCTTCTTAAAACGAGATATTGCATCTCATATCTATGTTTCATGATAAGATATAATATGATTTGCGAAGTGTTATGTATTCCTCGTCTACACATCAAATGAATGTAAATGCGACACTTCTTTGCAAGGAAATAGCGTTTGCAGATGTCTACGTATCGTAGCAATAGAGTTCTTATGATTCTTAAAACGCGATATCGCATCTCATTTCTATGTTTCATGGTAAGATATAATATGATTTGCGAAGTGTTATGTATTCCTCGTCTACACATCGAATGAATGTAAATGCGACACTTCCTTGCAAGGAAATAGCGTTTGCAGATGTCTACGTATCGTAGCAATAGAGTTCTAATGCTTCTTAAAACGCGATATCGCATCCCATTTCTATGTTTCATGGTAAGATATAATATGACTTGCGAAGTGTTATGTATTCCTCGTCTACACTTCAAATGAATGTAAATGCGACACTTCCTTGCTAGGAAATAGCGTCTGCAGATGTCTAGGTTTCGTAGCAATAGAGTTCTAGTGCTTCTTAAAACGCGATATCGCATCTCATTTCTATGTTTCATGGTAAGATATAATATGATTTGCGAAGTGTTATGTATTCCTCGTCTACACTTCAAATGAATGTAAATGCGACACTTCCTTGCAAGGAAATAGCGTTTGCAAATGTCTACGTATCGTAGCAATAGAGTTCTAATGCTTCTTAAAACGCGATATCGCATCTCATTTCTATGTTTCATGGTAAGATATAATATGATTTGCGAAGTGTTATGTTTTCCTCGTCTACACTTCAAATGAATGTGAATGCGACACTTCCTTGCAAGGAAATAGCGTTTGCAGATGTCTACGTATCGTAGCAATAGAGTTCTAATGCTTCTTAAAACGCGATATCGCATCTCATTTCTATGTTTCATGGTAAGATATAATATGATTTGCGAAGTGTTATGTATTCCTCGTCTACACATCAAATGAATGTAAATGCGACACTTCCTTGCAAGGAAATAGCGTTTGCAGATGTCTACGTATCGTAGCAATAGAGTTCTAATGCTTCTTAAAACGCGATATCGCATCTCATTTCTATGTTTCATGGTAAGATATAATATGACTTGCGAAGTGTTATGTATTCCTCGTCTACACTTCAAATGAATGTAAATGCGACACTTCCTTGCTAGGAAATAGCGTCTGCAGATGTCTAGGTATCGTAGCAATAGAGTTCTAATGCTTCTTAAAACGCGATATCGCATCTCATTTCTATGTTTCATGGTAAGATATAATATGATTTGCGAAGTGTTATGTATTCCTCGTCTACACTTCAAATGAATGTAAATGCGACACTTCCTTGCAAGGAAATAGCGTTTGCAGATGTCTACCTATCGTAGCAATAGTGTTCTAATGCTTCTTAAAACGCGATATCGCATCTCATTTCTATGTTTCATGATAAGATATAATATGGTTTGCGAAGCGTCATGTATTCCTCGTCTACACTTCAAATGAATGTAAATGCGACACTTCCTTGCAGGGAAATAGCATTTGCAGATGTCTACGTATCGTAGCAATAGAGTTCTAATGCTTCTTAAAACGCGATATCGCATCTCATTTCTATGTTTCATGGTAAGATATAATATGATTTGCGAAGTGTTATGTATTCCTCGTCTACACTTCAAATGAATGTAGATGCGACACTTCTTTGCAAGGAAATAGCGTTTGCAGATGTCTACATATTGTAGCAATAGAGTTCTTATGATTCTTAAAACGCGATATCGCATCACATTTCTATGTTTCATGGTAAGATATAATATGATTTGCGAAGTGTTATGTATTCCTCGTCTACACTTCAAGTGAATGTGAATGCGACACTTCCTCGCTAGGAAATAGCGTTTGCAGATGTCTACGTATCGTTGCAGTTGAGTTCTTATGCTTCTTAAAACGCGATATCGCATCTCATTTCTATGTTTCATGGTAAGATATAATATGACTTGCGAAGTGTTATGTATTCCTCGTCTACACATCAAATGAATGTAAATGCGACACTTCCTTGCAAGGAAATAGCGTTTGCAGATGTCTACGTATCGTAGCAATACAGTTCTTATGATTCTTAAAACGCGATATCGCATCTCATTTCTATGTTTCATGGTAAGATATAATATTCAGTGCGAAGTGTCATGCATTCCTCGTCTACGATTCAAATGAATGTAAATGCGACACTTCCTTGCAAGGAAATAGCGTTTGCAGATGTCTACGTATCGCAGCAATAGAATTCTAATGCCTCTTAAAGCGCGATATCGCACCTCATTTCTATGCTTCATGGTAAGATGTAATATTCATTGCGAAGTGTTATGCATTCCTCGTCTACGATTCAAATGAAAGTAAATGCGACACTTCCTCGCTAGGAAATAGCGTTTGCAGATGTCTACGTATCGTAGCAGTAGCTTTCTAGTGCTTCTTAAAACGCGATATCGCATCTCATTTCTATGTTTCATGGTAAGATATAATATGATTTGCGAAGTGTTTTGTATTCCTCGTCTACGATTCAAATGAATGTAAATGCGACACTTCTTTGCAAGGAAATAGCGTTTGCAGATGTCTACGTATCGTAGCAATAGAGTTCTTATGATTCTTAAAACGCGATATCGCATCTCTTTTCTATCTTTCATGGTAAGATATAATATGAATTGCGAAGTGTTATGTATTCCTCGTCTACACATCAAATGAATGTAAATGCGACACTTCCTTGCAAGGAAATAGCGTTTGCAGATGTCTACGTATCGCAGCAATAGAATTCTGATGCTTCTTAAAACGCGATATCGCATCTCATTTCTATGTTTCATGGTAAGATATAATATGATTTGCGAAGTGTTTTGTATTCCTCGTCTACGATTCAAATGAATGTAAATGCGACACTTCTTTGCAAGGAAATAGCGTTTGCAGATGTCTACGTATCGTAGCAATAGAGTTCTTATGATTCTTAAAACGCGATATCGCATCTCTTTTCTATGTTTCATGGTAAGATATAATATGAATTGCGAAGTGTTATGTATTCCTCGTCTACACATCAAATGAATGTAAATGCGACACTTCCTTGCAAGGAAATAGCGTTTGCAGATGTCTACGTATCGTAGCAATAGAGTACCAATGCTTCTTAAAACGCGATATCGCATCTCATTTCTATGTTTCATTGTAAGATATAATATGATTTGCGAAGTGCTATGTATTCCTCGTCTACACATCAAATGAATGTAAATGCGACACTTTCTTGCAAGGAAATAGCGTTTGCAGATGTCTACGTATCGAAGCAATAGAGTTCAAATGCTTCTTAAAACGAGATATTGCATCTCATATCTATGTTTCATGATAAGATATAATATTCATTGCGAAGTGTTATGCATTCCTCGTCTACGATTCAAATGAATGTAAATGCGACACTTCCTTGCACGGAAATAGCGTTTGCAGATGTCTACGTACCGTAGCAATAGAGTTCTAATGCTTCTTAAAACGCGATATCGCATCTCATTTCTATGTTTCATGGTAAGATATAATATGATTTGCGAAGTGTTATGTATTCCTCGTCTACACTTCAAATGAATGTCAATGCGACACTTTCTCGCTAGGAAATAGCGTTTGCAGATGTCTAGGTATCGTAGTAATAGATTTCTAATGCCTCTTAAATCGAGAGATCGCATTCCATTTCTATGTTTCATGGTAAGATATAATATGATTTGCGAAGTGTTATGTATTCCTCGTCTACACTTCAAATGAATGTAAATGCGACACTTCCTTGCTAGGAAATAACGTCTGCAGATGTCTAGGTATCGTAGCAATAGAGTTCTAATGCTTCTTAAAACGAGATATTGCATCTCATATCTATGTTTCATGATAAGATATAGTATTCATTGCGAAGTGTTATGCATTCCTCGTCTACGATTCAAATGAATGTAAATGCGACACTTCTTTGCAAGGAAATAGCGTTTGCAGATGTCTACATATCGTAGCAATAGAGTTCTAATGATTCTTAAAACGCGATATCGGATCTCATTTCTATGTTTCATGGTAAGATATAATATGATTTGCGAAGTGTTATGTATTCCTCGTCTACACGTCAAATGAATGTAAATGTGACACTTCCTTGCAAGGAAATAGCGTTTGCAGATGTCTACGTATCGTAGCAATAGAGTTCTAATGTTTTTTAAAACGCGATATCGCATCTCATTTCTATGTTTCAAGGTAAGATATAATATGATTTGCGAGGTGTTATGTATTCCTCGTCTACACATCAACTGAATGTAAATGCGACACTTCCTTGCAAGGAAATAGCGTTTGCAGATGTCTACGTATCGTAGCAATAGAGTTCTTATGATTCTTAAAACGCGATATCGCATCTCATTTCTATGTTTCATGGTAAGATATAATATGACTTGCGAAGTGTTATGTATTCCTCGTCTACACTTCAAATGAGTGTAAATGCGACACTTCCTTGCTAGGAAATAGCGTCTGCAGATGTCAAGGTATCGTAGCAATAGATTTCTAATGCTTCTTAAAACGCGATATCGCATCTCATTTCTATGTTTCATTGTAAGATATAATATGACTTGCGAAGTGTTATGTATTCCTCGTCTACACTTCAAATGGATGTAAATGCGACACTTCCTTGCAAGGAAATTGCGTTTGCAAATATCTACCTATCGTAGCAATAGTGTTCTAATGCTTCTTAAAACGCGATATCGCATCTCATTTCTATGTTTCATGGTAAGATATAATATGATTTGCGAAGTGTCATGTATTCCTCGTCTACACTTCAAATGAATGTAAATGCGGCACTTCCTTGCAAGGAAATAGCGTTTGCAGATATCTACGTATCGTAGCAATAGAGTTCTAATGCTTCTTAAAACGCTATATCGCATCTCATTTCTATGTTTCATGGTAAGATATAATATGATTTGCGAAGTGTTATGTATTCCTCGTCTACACATCAAATGAATGTAAATGCGACTCTTCCTTGCAAGGAAATAGCGTTTGCAGATGTCTACGTATCGAAGCAATAGAGTTCAAATGCTTCTTAAAACGAGATATTGCATCTCATATCTATGTTTCATGATAAGATATAATATTCATTGCGAAGTGTTATGCATTCCTCGTCTACGATTCAAATGAATGTAAATGCGACACTTCCTTGCAAGGAAATAGCGTTTGCAGATGCCTACGTATCGTAGCAATAGAGTTCTAATGCTTCTTAAAACGCGATATCGCATCTCATTTCTATGTTTCATGGTAAGATATAATATGATTTGCGAAGTGTTATGTATTCCTCGTCTACACTTCAAATGAATGTAAATGCGACACTTCCTTGCAAGGAAATAGCGTTTGCAAATGTCTACCTATCGTAGCAATAGTGTTCTAATGCTTCTTAGAACGCGATATCGCATCTCATTTCTATGTTTCATGATAAGATATAATATGAATTGCGAAGTGTCATGTATTCCTCGTCTACACTTCAAATGAATGTAAATGCGACACTTCCTTGCAAGGAAATAGCGTTTGCAGATGTCTACGTATCGTAGCAATAGAGTTCTAATGCTTCTTAAAACGCGATATCGCATCTCATTTCTATGTTTCATGGTAAGATATAATATGATTTGCGAAGTGTTATGTATTCCTCGTCTACACATCAAATGAATGTAAATGCGACACTTCCTTGCAAGGAAATAGCGTTTGCAGTTGTCTACGTATCGTAGCAATAGAGTTCTAATGCTTCTTAAAACGCGATATCGCATATCATTTCTATGTTTCATGGTAAGATATAACATGACTTGCGAAGTGTTATGTATTCCTCGTCTACACTTCAAATGAATGTAAATGCGACACTTCCTTGCTAGGAAATAGCGTCTGCAGATGTCTAGGTATCGTAGCAATAGAGTTCTAATGCTTCTTAAAACGCGACATCCCATCTCATTTCTATGTTTCATGGTAAGATATAATATGATTTGCGAAGTGTTATGTATTCCTCGTCTACACTTCAAATGAATGTAAATGCGACACTTCCTTGCAAGGAAATAGCGTTTGCAAATGTCTACGTATCGTAGCAATAGAGTTCTAATGCTTCTTAAAACGCGATATCGCATCTCATTTCTATGTTTCATGGTAAGATATAATATGATTTGCGAAGTGTTATGTATTCCTCGTCTACACATCAAATGAATGTAAATGCGACACTTCCTTGCAAGGAAATAGCGTTTGCAGATGTCTACGTATCGTAGCAATAGAGTTCTAATGCTTCTTAAAACGCGATATCGCATATCATTTCTATGTTTCATGGTAAGATATAATATTCATTGTGAAGTGTTATGCATTCCTCGTCTACACTTCAAATGAATGTAAATGCGACACTTCCTTGCAAGGAAATAGCGTTTGCAGATGTCTACGTATCGTAGCAATAGAGTTCTTATGATTCTTAAAACGCGATATCGCATCTCATTTCTATGTTTCATGGTAAGATATAATATGATTTTCGAAGTGTTATGTATTCCTCGTCTACACATCAACTGAATGTAAATGCGACACTTCCTTGCAAGGAAATAGCGCTTGCAGATGTCTACGTATCGTAGCAATAGAGTTCTTATGACTCTTAAAACGCGATATCGCATCTCATTTCTATGTTTCATGGTAAGATATAATATGATTTGCGAAGTGTTATGTATTCCTCGTCTACACATCAAATGAATGTAAATGCGACACTTCCTTGCAAGGAAATAGCGTTTGCAGATGTCTACGTATCGTAGCAATAGAGTTCTAATGCTTCTTAAAACGCGATATCGCATATCATTTCTATGTTTCATGGTAAGATATAACATGACTTGCGAAGTGTTATGTATTCCTCGTCTACACTTCAAATGAATGTAAATGCGACACTTCCTTGCTAGGAAATAGCGTCTGCAGATGTCTAGGTATCGTAGCAATAGAGTTCTAATGCTTCTTAAAACGCGACATCGCATCTCATTTCTATGTTTCATGGTAAGATATAATATGATTTGCGAAGTGTTATGTATTCCTCGTCTACACTTCAAATGAATGTAAATGCGACACTTCCTTGCAAGGAAATAGCGTTTGCAAATGTCTACGTATCGTAGCAATAGAGTTCTAATGCTTCTTAAAACGCGATATCGCATCTCATTTCTATGTTTCATGGTAAGATATAATATGATTTGCGAAGTGTTATGTATTCCTCGTCTACACATCAAATGAATGTAAATGCGACACTTCCTTGCAAGGAAATAGCGTTTGCAGATGTCTACGTATCGTAGAAATAGAGTTCTAATGCTTCTTAAAACGCGATATCGCATATCATTTCTATGTTTCATGGTAAGATATAATATTCATTGTGAAGTGTTATGCATTCCTCGTCTACACATCAACTGAATGTAAATGCGACACTTCCTTGCAAGGAAATAGCGCTTGCAGATGTCTACGTATCGTAGCAATAGAGTTCTTATGACTCTTAAAACGCGATATCGCATCTCATTTCTATGTTTCATGGTAAGATATAATATGATTTGCGAAGTGTTATGTATTCCTCGTCTACACTTCAAATGAATGTAAATGCGACACTTCTTTGCAAGGAAATAGCGTTTGCAGATGTCTACGTATCGTAGCAATAGAGTTTTTATGATTCTTAAAACGCGATATCGCATCTCATTTCTATGTTTCATGGTAAGATATAATATTATTTGCGAAGTGTCATGTATTCCTCGTCTACACATCAAATGAATGTAAATGCGACACTTCCTTGCAAGGAAATAGCGTTTGCAGATGTCTACGTATCGAAGCAATAGAGTTCAAATGCTTCTTAAAACGAGATATTGCATCTCATATCTATGTTTCATGATAAGATATAATATTCAGTGCGAAGTGTTATGCATTCCACGTCTACGATTCAAATGAATGTAAATGCGACACTTCCTTGCAAGGAAATAGCGTTAGCAGATGTCTACGTATCGTAGCAATAGAGTTCTTATGATTCTTAAAACGCGATATCGCATCTCATTTCTATGTTTCATGGTAAGGTATAATATGATTTGCGAAGTGGTATGTATTCCTCGTCTACACTTCAAATGAATGTAAATGCGACACTTCTTTGCAAGGAAATAGAGTTTGCAGATATCTACGTATCGTTGCAATAGAGTTCTTATGATTCTTAAAACGCGATATCGCATCTCATTTCTATGTTTCATGGTAAGATATAATATGATTTGCGAAGTGTTATGTATTCCTCGTCTACACATCAACTGAATGTAAATGCGACACTTCCTTGCAAGGAAATAGCGTTTGCAAATGTCTACCTATCGTAGCAATAGTGTTCTAATGCTTCTTAAAACGCGATATCGCATCTCATTTCTATGTTTCATGATAATATATAATATGATTTGCGAAGTGTCATGTATTCCTCGTCTACACTTCAAATGAATGTAAATGCGACACTTCCTTGCAAGGAAATAGCGTTTGCAGATGTCTACGTATCGTAGCAATAGTGTTCT
Organism: Xylocopa sonorina; assembly: GCF_050948175.1. Classification (NCBI taxonomy): domain Eukaryota; kingdom Metazoa; phylum Arthropoda; class Insecta; order Hymenoptera; family Apidae; genus Xylocopa; species Xylocopa sonorina. Next base: position 4,738 of record NW_027490749.1, on the reverse strand, counting down.
AATGCTTCTTAAAACGCGATATCGCATCTCATTTCTATGTTTCATGGTAAGATATAATATGACTTGCGAAGTGTTATGTATTCCTCGTCTACACTTCAAATGAATGTAAATGCGACACTTCCTTCCTAGGAAATAGCGTCTGCAGATGTCTAGGTATCGTAGCAATAGAGTTCTAATTCTTCTTAAAACGCGATATCGCATCTCATTTCAATGTTTCATGGTAAGATATAATATGATTTGCGAAGTGTTATGTATTCCTCGTCTACACTTCAAATGAATGTAAATGCGACACTTCCTTGCAAGGAAATAGCGTTTGCAAATGTCTACCAATCGTAGCAATAGTGTTCTAATGCTTCTTAGAACGCGATATCGCATCTCATTTCTATGTTTCATGATAAGATATAATATGATTTGCGAAGTGTCATGTATTCCTCGCCTACAATTCAAATGAATGTAAATGCGACACTTCCTTGCAAGGAAATAGCGTTTGCAGATGTCTAGGTATCGTAGCAATAGAGTTCTAATGCTTCTTAAAACGCGACATCGCATCTCATTTCTATGTTTCATGGTAAGATATAATATGATTTGCGAAGTGTTATGTATTCCTCGTCTACACTTCAAATGAATGTAAATGCGACACTTCCTTGCAAGGAAATAGCGTTTGCAAATGTCTACGTATCGTAGCAATAGAGTTCTAATGCTTCTTAAAACGCGATATCGCATCTCATTTCTATGTTTCATGGTAAGATATAATATGATTTGCGAAGTGTTATGTTTTCCTCGTCTACACTTCAAATGAATGTGAATGCGACACTTTCTCGCTAGGAAATAGCGTTTGCAGATGCCTACGTATCGTAGCAATAGATTTCTAATGCTTCTTAAAACGCGAGATCGCATCCCATTTCTATGTTTCATGGTAAGATATAAAATGATTTGCGAAGTGTTATGTATTCCTCGTCTACACTTCAAATGAATGTAAATGCGACACTTCCTTGCAAGGAAATAGCGTCTGCAGATGTCTAGGTATCGTAGCAATAGAGTTCTAATGCTTCTTAAAACGCGATATCGCATCTCATTTCTATGTTTCATGGTAAGATATAATATGATTCGCGATGTGTTATGTATTCCTCGTCTACACTTCAAATGAATGTAAACGCGACACTTCCTTGCAAGGAAATAGCGTTTGCAGATGTCTACGTATCGTAGCAATAGAGTTCTAATGCTTCTTAAAACGCGATATCGCATCTCATTTCTATGTTTCACGGTAAGATATAATATGATTTGCGAAGTGTTATGTATTCCTCGTCTACACATGAACTGAATGTAAATGCGACTCTTCCTTGCAAGGAAATAGCGCTTGCAGATGTCTACGTATCGCAGCAATAGAGTTCTTATGATTCTTAAAACGCGATATCGCATCTCATTTCTATTTTTCATGGTAAGATATAATATGATTTGCGAAGTGTTATGTATTCCTCGTCTACACTTCAAATGAATGTAAATGCGACACTTCTTTGCAAGGAAATAGCGTTTGCAGATGTCTACGTATCGTAGCAATAGAGTTTTTATGATTCTTAAAACGCGATATCGCATCTCATTTCTATGTTTCATGGTAAGATATAATATTATTTGCGAAGTGTCATGTATTCCTCGTCTACACATCAAATGAATGTAAATGCGACACTTCCTTGCAAGGAAATAGCGTTTGCAGATGTCTACGTATCGAAGCAATAGAGTTCAAATGCTTCTTAAAACGAGATATTGCATCTCATATCTATGTTTCATGATAAGATATAATATTCAGTGCGAAGTGTTATGCATTCCACGTCTACGATTCAAATGAATGTAAATGCGACACTTCCTTGCAAGGAAATAGCGTTAGCAGATGTCTACGTATCGTAGCAATAGAGTTCTTATGATTCTTAAAACGCGATATCGCATCTCATTTCTATGTTTCATGGTAAGGTATAATATGATTTGCGAAGTGGTATGTATTCCTCGTCTACACTTCAAATGAATGTAAATGCGACACTTCTTTGCAAGGAAATAGAGTTTGCAGATATCTACGTATCGTTGCAATAGAGTTCTTATGATTCTTAAAACGCGATATCGCATCTCATTTCTATGTTTCATGGTAAGATATAATATGATTTGCGAAGTGTTATGTATTCCTCGTCTACACATCAACTGAATGTAAATGCGACACTTCCTTGCAAGGAAATAGCGTTTGCAAATGTCTACCTATCGTAGCAATATTGTTCTAATGCTTCTTAAAACGCGATATCGCATCTCATTTCTATGTTTCATGATAATATATAATATGATTTGCGAAGTGTCATGTATTCCTCGTCTACACTTCAAATGAATGTAAATGCGACACTTCCTTGCAAGGAAATAGCGTTTGCAGATGTCTACGTATCGTAGCAATAGTGTTCTAATGCTTCTTAAAACGCGATATCGCATCTCATTTCTATGTTTCATGGTAAGATATAATATGACTTGCGAAGTGTTATGTATTCCTCGTCTACACTTCAAATGAATGTAAATGCGACACTTCCTTCCTAGGAAATAGCGTCTGCAGATGTCTAGGTATCGTAGCAATAGAGTTCTAATTCTTCTTAAAACGCGATATCGCATCTCATTCCAATGTTTCATGGTAAGATATAATATGATTTGCGAAGAGTTATGTATTCCTCGTCTACACTTCAAATGAATGTAAATGCGACACTTCCTTGCAAGGAAATAGCGTTTGCAAATGTCTACCAATCGTAGCAATAGTGTTCTAATGCTTCTTAGAACGCGATATCGCATCTCATTTCTATGTTTCATGATAAGATATAATATGATTTGCGAAGTGTCATGTATTCCTCGCCTACAATTCAAATGAATGTAAATGCGACACTTCCTTGCAAGGAAATAGCGTTTGCAGATGTCTAGGTATCGTAGCAATAGAGTTCTAATGCTTCTTAAAACGCGACATCGCATCTCATTTCTATGTTTCATGGTAAGATATAATATGATTTGCGAAGTGTTATGTATTCCTCGTCTACACTTCAAATGAATGTAAATGCAACACTTCCTTGCAAGGAAATAGCGTTTGCAAATGTCTACGTATCGTAGCAATAGAGTTCTAATGCTTCTTAAAACGCGATATCGCATCTCATTTCTATGTTTCATGGTAAGATATAATATGATTTGCGAAGTGTTATGTTTTCCTCGTCTACACTTCAAATGAATGTGAATGCGACACTTTCTCGCTAGGAAATAGCGTTTGCAGATGTCTACGTATCGTAGCAATAGAGTTCTAATGCTTCTTAAAACGCGATATCGCATCTCATTTCTGTGTTTCATGGTAAGATATAATATGATTTGCGAAGTGTTATGTATTCCTCGTCTACACTTCAAATGAATGTAAATGCGACACTTCCATGCAAGGAAATAGCGTTTGCAAATGTCTACCTATCGTAGCAATAGTGTTCTAATGCTTCTTAAAACGCGATATCGCATCTCATTTCTATGTTTCATGATAAGATATAATATGATTTGCGAAGTGTCATGTATTCCTCCTCTACACTTCAAATGAATGTAAATGCGACACTTCCTTGCAAGGAAATAGCGTTTGCAGATGTCTACGTATCGTAGCAATAGAGTACTAATGCTTCTTAAAACGCGATATCGCATCTCATTTCTATGTTTCATGGTAAGATATAATATGATTTGCGAAGTGTTATGTATTCCTCGTCTACACATCAACTGAATGTAAATGCGACACTTCCTTGCAAGGAAATAGCGTTTGCAAATGTCTACCTATCGTAGCAATAGTGTTCTAATGCTTCTTAAAACGCGATATCGCATCTCATTTCTATGTTTCATGATAAGATATAATATGATTTGCGAAGTGTCATGTATTCCTCGTCTACACTTCAAATGAATGTAAATGCGACACTTCCTTGCAAGGAAATAGCGTTTGCAGATGTCTACGTATCGTAGCAATAGAGTTCTAATGCTTCTTAAAACGCGATATCGCATCTCATTTCTATGTTTCACGGTAAGATATAATATGATTTGCGAAGTGTTATGTATTCCTCGTCTACACATGAACTGAATGTAAATGCGACTCTTCCTTGCAAGGAAATAGCGCTTGCAGATGTCTACGTATCGCAGCAATAGAGTTCTTATGATTCTTAAAACGCGATATCGCATCTCATTTCTATTTTTCATGGTAAGATATAATATGATTTGCGAAGTGTTATGTACTCCTCGTCTACACTTCAAATGAATGTAAATGCGACACTTCTTTGCAAGGAAATAGCGTTTGCAGATGTCTACGTATCGTAGCAATAGAGTTCTTATGATTCTTAAAACGCGATATCGCATCTCATTTCTATGTTTCATGGTAAGATATAATATTATTTGCGAAGTGTCATGTATTCCTCTTCTACACATCAAATGAATGTAAATGCGACACTTCCTTGCAAGGAAATAGCGTTTGCAGATGTCTACGTATCGAAGCAATAGAGTTCAAATGCTTCTTAAAACGAGATATTGCATCTCATATCTATGTTTCATGATAAGATATAATATTCATTGCGAAGTGTTATGCATTCCTCGTCTACGATTCAAATGAATGTAAATGCGACACTTCCTTGCAAGGAAATAGCGTTTGCAGATGTCTACGTATCGTAGCAATAGAGTTCTTATGATTCTTAAAACGCGATATCGCATCTCATTTCTATGT